>NW_009194452.1:0-55212 GCF_000690835.1 Fulmarus glacialis | reverse complement strand
GAGACTGAAGGACTCCCTGCAAGGGGGTGAAGTTTCCCGTGGTGATGAGAGAAGGAACAGCCACAACATTGTCCTGCAGCCATTCTGCAATGCTCAGGGCCACCTTTGGGCAGCAGAGCTGGGTGAGGGATGGACCCAAGGCCGGACTGTGGCACCCCATGCCACTGCTCAGGGGATGGGTGCTGGTGCAAGTGTATATAAGGAACCGGCTAGTGATGTAGTGATGCATCTTTGCAGACTCCTTGTAAGAACTGCTTAAGGTGGTAGGACTCTGCCCAATGCATTGTTCTTTTTTTTTTTTTTTTTTTTTTAATGTTTAAGCACGTGTGTGTGTGTGTTTAATTCGCCTCAAGGGGTACAATAAAAATTCCCCCAAAACTTCTAAGAGGTTTAAGTATCTAACATATCTAAAGGTTTTATGAATAACTTTTAAAAACATGCTTGCATGAAAATGAGCCTGAAAGTCACAGATGCCTATTTACTCAATACTTAATATATAGCTATTGTGATTTACTGTGACAAAATCGTACAGTGTTTAATGCCCATTTTATTTTGAGCTGATTTATAATCACAGGCAGCCCCGATCAGCTTTGGTCCTCATTCATGGAGTGGGATGAATTTTGTCACCAATAGTTTCTGCAGTCTTTTTGTCAAAGCTGAGACAGTTGTTTTTCTCTTATTGTTTGTGCTCATTTGAATATCCACACATATTTTGAAGCAGACTTTTACTGTGAATTCTGAAAATGATTATTACTTGAAGTACTTCTCTAGCTTCCCTGCTGGGTGTTCATATATGATGCACTCCAGAGGAACAACAGGTACCATGCCACTTGCTTTTACTTAAAGAAGTGCTGTCTGAGCTGATCCATCATTTAAACTGATCATGAACTGTGAAAATAACTTAGACTATGTTATTATCACTTACATTAGAAGTAGAAATGAGTTGCGTATTTTGGTCTCACCGCAATATACTCGTGACAAATACACAAGCAAATGATCAGCAAGTCCAGTAGTAGTGGTTCATCCTAAAGAATAGAACAGTCCCTGGCAATGTTTCGCTGGTGATGAGGTGGAAGTGAACCTGTCTTACCAATTTAAAAATTTTATGTCCAGTAGGTCGCTTCGTAGCCACAGAAATATGCAAGTTCACATTATGCACTAGTGCATGAGAACACAGGTGCAAGCCTGGAAGTTTAGCCTTTCACTGGTAACATGCAACCAATCCAATGAGCATCCAACCTGCAGTTCTAGGTGACCAAGATCAGGTCCTGGACAAGAGTGATACCACGTTTTAACTGGTTTAGGGAAAAAAACTGAAAAAAAAAAATTGGCTCTAGAACCTTGAGGCACATTAGAAATATATCAGTAAGTGTTGCATGGCGGATGAGTCTTTGAGGTCGATTTCTAATCAAATTATCCACTTTAATTTTGCTTCAGGATTTCCTGTTGAGCACACAAACTGCATTATTTTTACGTGGGTTACTTGGCCGGCCCCACTTGCAAACAACAGGCTGGTAGAATTTCAGGCACAATAACAGACAGATTTTCATCTTTTACCAGATTATTTTTCAGACTCCTGGTGTTATTACGGTACATCAGGAAATGAAAGAGACTTGTGCTCTGCAAGGAAGTCTCTTAAGTTCCTGGACTTTATATAGTCCTCTGAACCTGTATGCTCCCTTATACTTCCATACAGGGGCTGGTCATAACCTGGTCTAAGTTTTGCAAGTAATGCTTGTTATTCTGAAAAACTCATACTGCTGCTGCCACTTAGCATCCAGTATTTGAGGACTATTCCGTATGTCTCTAAAAAGAGCATCCAACTTTCTCCTATTTGTTCAGCATGCAGCTCACCTTTGCAGACCTATTTTTCCCCTTTTCAAAGAGTATGCAATGAGAAGGTTGACTTGCTTGGATACATTTATTGTGTCTCTATTTCAGGCTCAGAAATACATAACTTGAATGTTTCTAGTTGCTCTTGGAACTGAAATAACCATGTTCCTCCCTGCAGTCTTCATAAAAAAACCCTCTGTCACAAGAGATGGTAATTGGCAGAAGTGAGACTCTCCAAGTGGCCTTTTTTGTAACCTGCTTGTTTAGTTCAATGATTCTGAGGGCTCTGTCTACATCTTGCAGAAATTAACTGATTTTGATCTTAAAGCTCAGAGTAGCAGGTATTGAATGCCCAAGTCATATATAACGCATTCTCTGGAGCTTACAGAGTAAACCTATGTTTAATGTCAGTTGGTCAATGAGTTACAAACAACAATCTGTACTATTAAATTAATTGCAACTGAATATATGGAAATATATATGTCTATATATATGTATGTATGTATATCAGAGACGCAGAGATTGCTTTGATGGTAGTGTTTAGAAGGCTAATAAATCAGGCCAGTTTTAAACTTTAAAACAAAATTATGCTAAATTCTTTCACTAACAATATATTTTATGACAATGGTTAGATCCTAGACATTATTTAACATTGTCACTACATATACAGAACTGTTGATCTTTAATGCTTCCGTGCTGATTCCACATAGTTAGCAAAGATGGTTATGATTCTTGGTAGTCTTAGTAGCCAAAGACAAGTTGGAGGGCTCTTTGAAGAGAGAAATGAGGACTGAAGTGGGCTTGTTTTCTGTCTCCTCTATGGAAATATATCCTGATGATTTTATGCTGCTTTCCCCCTCCCAGCAGGGTGGTTTCATCTGCTGCCCATGCTACTTTTCTTGTGTTTCGGTTTAGACAGTCGCCTTCATCTATTGAGCAGGATGCCCTGCCTATTTGCACTTCAATTGTCACATTGCTCAAACACGTATGTAAAGTCCTTGAACGTTGTGCCTGGCTACGCTATCACAGTGTTACCCAATACTTACATACTGTTGTTCATGACACTATTTTAAAATGCTTATATTTGGGTTGAATGGAAGCTAATATTACTTCTCTCCTGATTAGTGCACTTATAATTTATAGATGTTTCAGGCTTCTGCTTTCGCTACAGAGTTACCACGTATTCTAGGCTGGGCTTTCTTAGATATACAGTAGTGGTGTCAGTCTAAAAATGGCTTTTGTACCTTTGGTGCTGTGCTCATCACTACACTGATCATTAGTGCACCCACGCAGGGAGCTCACCCAGTCTTTCTTCTACCTGATGAAAACCAGAAATTGCTTCACTGTACTCTTTCGGACCTGATGAGTATATTAGTTCTTTAAAGCAGGAAAGCGTCAGCTGAAATGTCTGGCAGCCTTACCGATGCAGCAGAAGCGTGATCATAAGGGCATTCGCTGAGGATATGGAAGACCTGAGTTCAGGTCTCAGCTTTTAATGGGTTGAACAGGCCGTTGAGCTTATGCCTCATTTTTCTTGATATTGCTGTAACTGGTGCATGTGTGGTTATTTTTTCCTGTGGTATCTTCTTAATAAGTTTCACTGAAAATGTTCCCATTGTTTATATGAGCTTTGCAGGGTGATTGCTGCTGGGGCATTGCTGAAATAGAATCAATTAGAAATACTTATTTAGGTGTATTCCCAGTGGTCTTACAAACCCCAGTTATGAACTCAGGTGATCCTGCTGTGCTAGCTATCCTACAAATATAGGTAGACAGGACCTGCTGTGAAGATCTTATTAACACAAGAAACATAAATACCAAATATATCTAAAAAGGGAAAGAAAAGACTCTAAGAATTGGGTAAAGATCAAAGGGATTTTGCTCTATTAATCTTATTCTCCTTTTAAACAAAAGTAGCTTTTCTTAAGAAGAGGAAATTCTGCTCATTTGTCCCTCACGTCCATCTTGTTTTCCCATAAATTGGCTGCTAGTACACATACAGCCAGCTTAAGGTGGCTTTCTAGAAAGATGAACACTGGGTTTTCAGGCCTTCCAGGATCCATTTCTGTATTTACTTCCCAATGTTTCCAGTTTCCATGCTTTTGTTGTAAGTTTTGTGACACCTGGCATTGTTATAAAGTAGAACCTTTGAATTTGATGGTTGCGTAAGCATTATAATATTCTTTCCTTAAAAATATCTGAGCAACAGAGCAACCTAATAGTAACTTTCACCCTCTCACAGTTGCAAAATTAAGTAAGCTCCAGTCGTATTTCCAGTTTCAAAGTCTCAGGACACAGAAAGGCAAGTGGCAGAAAGATAAATGTGCTGCTTAATGGAAGTACCATACTTCTGCAGGCTAGCCTGACCCATGTGTTACGTACTCTGGTGTTGCCAGTGCTTCAGAAAAGCAATGTTGCTCCTGTGTTTAAACCAGGACTCAATGGTACTGGGAAGGTGGTTTACTGGAAGACAGTTAAATAATCCTATTTCAGGTTTAGTTCATTTAAGTGATTTACACAATATAAATTGCCGCTAATGAAGTTCTGCTTGCATCAGGCTTACATAGGCATGCAGGATTTTTGTCTGAAGTGCAGTTAAAGGCTTCCTTCAAATTCTTTAGACCTTGTGATGTTCATTTTATCAGGCAAGGAAGGTGGCTGACATAGCCTGATCAGCCCAATGGAGCCGGATGGGATCAGACCTTGAAACTGCAGAGACTCCTGCATCTACAGACTCAAGAAAGCAGGGTAGGAAAGCACAACTGAGGTGACACAAGGTGGCACAAGGGTGACACAAGGGGGGTATTTGGAGACTAATGAAAGTATGGGCCTCACAAAAGCCTGATTTCTCAAGGGCATAAATGAAAGCAGCAGCATTATTTCTGCCTGAACTTTGATTAATACAATGCCTATGAAAAGAAACGTGATAGCTGGCAGTGTACTCCTGAAGACATGGATTTTTTGTAGAGTTGAAAATTTGCAAGAGATGCCAGTAGAATATGTTACAAGACAGGGGGCTGAAGAATAGCTATCCATAAATATGCAAGCCTACTTAAAACTTTAAAAATGAGTTTTAAAAGCAATATTTTACATTTTCTCTGAATATTATATAGTTGTACCCTACAGAATCCATTTTATCATCTATTACTTCATTTTAATATATGGCTTTGCTAGAATGTGAATTGCATATATGATCTGCTTACATCTGATTGAACAGTTTCCCAGGTCTGGGACACATTCTAACACAGTAGTCTAATGTCAGATTCATTTGACAAAGAGGAAGGGTAGCATTTTTGCCCCAGCTTTATTTTTCAGAACTATTTTCTCTCACATCTCCTTGATTCCAGCTTAAAAAAAAAAAAAAAAGAGGGGGGAGGCCCCTCTTTTTCCTTTTCCCTCCTCGAAGAGGGTAAATTAGGAGAACAGATTGAAATCAGTGGAGTTTAGTGATTTCACTGAGTCCATGGCTTCTGAGTAAGCTTTCAGACAAAATATTGAGCTTTCTACTTGGCTTGCACCCGTATGCTAGCGACTCAGAGTTGGAAGGGGAGACTCAGGCCAGCCATAGTTTGTGTATTTGCGTCTATTCTAGAGGGAGAGGAATAGACAGTGAGCTTCCTGATGGACTGTCTGCAGGAGTTCAGAGCCTCCGTTCAATGTGCTGCACATATAGCTACGTTAGAAACAGCAACCAACAGTCTATTAAGACCCAAATGAGCAGGAGAGGGAGGGGGAAACCCAAAAAAAACTTCTTCCCCCTCATTTACTGTCTTTCATGATGCTACAAATGGCAATTACTCTAAGAAGGCAGAGAAGCGTTTGCCCCCAGCAAAAGACAATCTGTATAACAGAGAAATGGTGATGCTTTTCCTGCGTTTACCAATCTGGTATCATATCCAGACAATTAATTCCTAATGAGGCCTGTAAGGGCCCTGAGGTACTAACAGGCCTTTGTGACCCTGACCAGTCTAACTTGCACCCCCCATGCTGCCCATGGACCCAGGAGCCCCATTTCAGCCAGCCCAGGGCCGTTGGTCTTGCTGCAGCGATGCCATAGGATGCTGGTCCTCCTCTTCTCTGTCCTGCCTCCTGGATAGACCCCTTGGGCGAGCTGAGACACCCAGTCTACAGGACTGTTGTCTTTCTACTCGTAATTATTGGCACAATCATCCAGGATCAGGATTTACAAACTTTGTTGAAAAGCTGTACATGGGGATTTCCATAATGAAATCTGGATGTCCTTCTCTCCATTTTTATTTTTCTGCAGGAAGAAAGAAAATCACCCCACCTCTTATACCAGCAGTATTTTTTTCGAGGGATTCTCACAAACTCTTTTCCCATAGCATTTTTCTTTTTATTTCACCCCTATTCACCTGAGTTTATCAATTTTAATACACAATAAGCAAATAGACATACAGAGCAAACAAAAGTGCAAGACAAACAAGACAGGATTCAGAACTGAGAGTTATAGCAGCAATTTCAGTATAATTCTCAGTGTGTTTTTCCCTGTGTTTTCTGTAAACAGGCTGCCTTTGCAGTCTAAAAGCACTGGAAGTGTTCTTTTTTTTTTTTTTTTCCATTTTTTTCCTTCCAAAACCTTGGTGATCCTGGTCCAAAGACCACAGAAATCTGTGAAAGTCATTCCACAAACTGTGCGACTTTATCAGACCCTCTATGTGTTTTAACTTTTACCCTTCAGAAACTACAGCTTTGATTGCAGAGAGCTTTGGCTCAGACTCCAAAGTAACTCTTTGGACAATGGCTCCTCTCAGCACTGTTCGAGCTTTGGCTCAGACTCCAAAGTAACTCTTGGGACAACGGCTCCTCTCAGCACTGTTCACTCTGGTGTAACTAGTGCAGGTCTCTGTAGAGCTGGCGGAGAGTTAAGACAGATCTTCCCTGTTGATTTGCATGTGAAAGGAGGGAACATGAGCTATACACCATAAAACACAGTCCTTTCAAAAGACAACAGCATAAAAGAATTTCTAATGAAACGTTTTGTTTGCCCCAACTTACCTTTTTGGGAGGAGTAATTTTACTTCAGGAGGAATAGGAGTGGAAAGCCTCAGTACATCACTGTAACTTCAAATTAAGCACCTTTATCCAGCAGTGCTGTTAAAGGTAGATATGAGACAGCCAGAGGCAGAGTTTCCTTGTTATCTAGCAGTGCAGCACTGAATCCAAGGATGTATGAAGGTGTCTGTCTTTTCCTAGGTATTCTTACTGTCAAGCTTAATATGGCTCTCCATTCCCTCCATGCTACCCACCCTTTACGCTTTGTCATCCTTCTCATTGGCTTCTTGCGTGCTCTCTTCTGAGATGGCAAAACCTTTGTACATTTGTCTGTGCAGCGCAAAACCTTGCTGGGTTCATCTGCCTGGAGGTCTTCAAGGCCAAGTCTCCAAGGGTCTTAGAGTGCCATCTGATCTTTATAGCTGTGGTGGGTTGACCCTGGCCAGCAGCCAAACACTCACCTTATGTCTCTTTCACTCTCCTCTTCCATGGGATGGGGAGAAAATAGAAGGAAGGCGAGAAGACTTGTGGATCGAGATAATGACAGTTTTAATAGGAAAAACAAAAGCTGTGAGCACAAACAAAGCAAAAAGAGGAATTCATTCCCTACTTCCCATCAACAGGTAAATGTCCAGCTGATTCCTGTAAAGCAGGGCTACATCACGCATAACGGTTTCTTGGGAAGACAAACACCATCGCTCCAAACGTCCCCCCCTTCCTTCTTCTTCCCCCAGCTCTATACACTGAGCATGACGTCATATGGTATGGGATATTCCTTTGGTCGGTTGGGGTCTGCTGTCCCAACTCCTTGTGCACCCCCAGCCTGCTCGCTGGTGGGGTGGGGTGAGGAGCAGAAAAGGCCTCGGCTGTGTGTAAGCACTGCTCAGCTCTAATGAAAACATCCCTGTGTTATCAACACTGTTTCCAGCACAAATACTAGCTACTGTAAAGAAAACCCATGAGTTTTCTCACTTTTACTCTTCTGATTCTCTCCCTCATCCCACTGGGGGGGAGTGAGTGAGCGGCTGGGTGGGACTTAGTTGCTGGCTGGGGTTAAACCATGACACCACCATACCAGACCCTTATGAAATGATAATGTGCACCTACAAATTCCTAAACACCCTTCTGTAATCCCAAGAAATTCTAATCCTGCACGTGTGTGTGCACACACGCACGCATGCCAGGCAGTATGTGTTACCAGCACACCCCCCTTCTCCTGGCAGCGCGGGATCCTCTCCTTGCACACCCTGTGTGGGAGATGCGGGTGCTCCAGCCCCTGCTGCTCCCCACACCCTGCTGACCTACACGCCTGTGACAAAGCCCTCCAGGAGTCCCAGCTGCCCACCTAAGGTGGGTCCCTATGTACAGCTGATCGGTGTAAGAGGTTGTTTTTCAGGCTGGACAGGACCGTTTCAACAGGAGTTTTGCAGTACGTGTTTGTGCAGTGGGAGAAGCAGGTAAGAGTGGTCACACATGAACTGAATTTAACCTTTCTTGCTTGACTGTGAGCCAATCTGAACTTTAGCATTTCCTAACATTAAAGAGCTTGACTTCACAGCTGTAATGTCCTTTTAATGTGAGTGTATGAATGAATAATAGGCGACTGTATTCTTTTTGCTTGTTACTACCATTCCTTCTTTTATTTGAAAGCCTCCTAATTGTACCTTAGAGCAGGACCATATTTCCTGATAGTTTTGGAAAGGTCTTAAAGAATTGAGTGGCTAAGAACAAAAGTCACTTAATGCATTAGCTGACTCTAAATAATGAACCCCAAATCTCCCAATTTTGTGTAAGAAATACAGTTCTATTTCAAGATTACAGATGAATACTATCTGTGCAAGACACCACACACATTCTCTGGAGAAGTTGGTTATTGTTTTCAGGGAAGCATTTTTTTTCTTCTAGGCAGAGCTTTCTCACATGGTTCCTTGAGGAATTCAGCTGTGCTTTTCCCTGTTTTCTTTTGGCATAATTAAAAGTAAACTGAAATTCTTTCTTGCTTGCCTATGAGGACAGCTCTTTTCCCTAGATCTTCCAGGAACAGAGGAAGAGAAATCCCTTTCCAGTTCAATGCTTTCCTTTTACACTAAAGACATCTCAAACATGCACATACACTTACACACATCTTCTCTTATGGAACTTGAAAAATAATCCTAAATTTCCAAAATTTTGTGTGCCAAGTCAGAAAAATCCAAACTGAACATTGTGTTCGCTTGGAATTAATTTGGGGGAGGAGTGGAGAAGATACTCTAAAATGTTTATGTTTTGATTTTTTATTTCTGTTTTTATTTTTATTTTTATTTATTTTTATTATTTTTTCTTTCCAGCCCCTTTTCCCTCTTCTTTTCTCCTCTTTCTCTCTGACTCCCTCTGTTCCCCCCCAAGTCTATTAGGAGTACAAGAGAAAAATAATCAAGAATTGGGAAATCCCTAACCTACCACTCAGAGGACTTTTGCCTGCTAGAAGGTTTGTATTCCAGAGGAGAATTCTTAAAGAATCCAAAATTTAATCTTTCATGCTTTTTCTCTTATAAAACTCTGTGATCAGAGACATCTTAAAAATTATTCTTTTAGCCTAAGATCAACTTGCATTTTTAGACAAAAGTATGCATCTAAAATTCACTGCACAAACCATCCCATTTTAATAACTTAAGCTCATGAGTGTCCCAATAATTCAGACAATTAACCCTGATACCTTTACAACTCTGTGGTTCCCCCTCAGGAACACTGAATCTTTTTTTACAATTTTAACTGGGGAACTAGCTGCCTAGTAAAGGGTATGTACGTTCCCATTAGAATGGCTATTTCTTACATTAAAAATATAGTAAGTCATTAAACCCTTAAAATGTAATCATTAACATTTAGCACACTATGCCTGATGCATTAAAAACATTATGTGCAGCTGATGTCTCTGACTCACTTAGGGAAATACCAAATGGCTTCAATGTACCTTTGCTTTATCTTTTAATTTTAGGTGATATTGCTGTGTTCTTACTAATTTGCTTCAATGAATTCTCCTATTTCTATGTGCTTATAATTTGAAAATTATAAAAAATAATTATATGTAGTCTTTTAGAGAGCTGACTCATTATTTTCCATTCTGACTTTCAAGAAGTTTAAGTGTCAGAGTTTGTGAGTAAATTCACATAATTTAAATATCTTTTGTTAAATTAATACCTGCTGTACGATATGACACACAGCCTAATTCATATTCATTCTTTGTAGATGCCACACATTAAATCTTCATATTTAATGATTATATGATCCCAAGATTTCATTTTAGAAGAATTTCCTTAGAAGAATCTCAAGAAGCACTTAACCATGAGAAAGTGCTAACATACTTATATACATCAAATGTTAACCTTTAAACTCTCTAACCAGGATGTACATGACTTCTCCATAATGACATTAAACATTTGACAGTATTTTGTAGCTCTTTGGAATATTCACTATTATTTCTTCTTGAAGTTTTCCAGTTTAAATTGGACCTATGTGGAAGTTTCAGCCATTTTTGAAATTGTATTCCAGGGGCTCAGGTCTAGAATTTTTTTCGTTGGTTCATAAACAGTGTCAGGTCTCATATGTTTTACTCCACTTTATAAAGGGGGAAATTATAGAAGTCCTAAATTTGGAGGAAGGAAAACATTCTTCCCAATTAGCACAATATTTTCACATCATAGTCATTGATACTAAATTCAGTGTCCCATGTGTTACATGTGTAAGAGACTCTGCATTTTTTTAGTGGGTCAGCTATCTTTTTTTTATAAGGAAATTCTTCTGTGAGTGTGTGTATAACTGTAAACAAAGTCTCTCTGCCTTCTCTGGCTCAGGGAAAGACCCTTACATTTGGGTTCTCTGTTTCCCAAGAGCTGTGGGAACAGATATTTTATCGTATTTTCTTTACCTGATGCATCCACATGTAGTTCTGTGAACACTGAATGGTTTGGGGATGATTTGTCACCCAATCAAATCTTAAAGAAATTGAACCTAAATTTTTTCTAGAAATTTGCAGAAAGTACTTCCTTTATTATGCTGCTTTTGCTGCTCTGCAGCCCAGCTGAAACTAGAAAATGGTAGAAGTCGTAGCAGAAAATGTCATCTCTATGGAAACTTCCCAACCCTATTGAGGATGGTGGGATAAAGTTTAGAGAAAAATCAATATTTTATTCTGAGCTCATTTCTAAGTGAGGCAGGATAAATTAAACTCCTGATTGGACAATTGCTCCTAAGGAGAGACGTAAAATTCCAAATAGAGGTGGAAACTTCTGAAGTGGACTCGATCGAAGGGTGGATTGGAGTATCTGGGACTGAATCCTCACGGGGGAAGAGGGAATGGAACAAAGACAAACTACATTGGGGAGACATACTGTAAAACACTAGCTGACTGGAGGAAAAAGGAGCAGTATCACCTCTGGCTGGGTTTTTAAAGTTGGTAGGGATATAAGAACTGTTTATTTTCACTGTCAGATTGAGTGCCTAAACAACACAGGATTGTGTTTTTTATATCACTCCAGCTACCTCATTTTTAATACCTTATCCCTCACCTCTTCTTTTTTATCGCTTGTCTCCTATTTATATATTGTTCCCTAATCCTGAGGTCTGTCATTCCTGGGAAGGCTTTTACTTTTTTCCCCAGACATGCTGGGCCTGTCCTCACAACTGGAAACCACTATGATCAATGACCAACAGATGGTCTTCCCGACATCCTTATTTACTTCTAACCTGCAACCCAATTTTCATTTATTTATCTGTGTCCCAAACATATTTGGTTCCCCAGTCCTGCCCTCTTTCCTTCCTTTCCCCTAAACTCTGTGGAAATGTGTTGTTTCAGAACTGGGCTAGGTCTGCCCCTCTGCTGGAAACCAAAGCAGATGCTTAGGCAAAGGGAACAAGAGCAGGAAGGGTATGGAGTAATCTTCCCCCTCAGCTTGTGGTAATAACCTTGTGATTTAGGAACAGCCGTGAATACTTTCCAATTATCACAGTTAATAGACACTGATGAAATTATGCTCTTTGATTTTTTTGAACCTTTTCCACAATTATTTATAATTTGTATTTATTTATAAATATGTTTTGGCCTGCAGCGATGCATTCCACAACTTAACAGCTATGCATGATATGAAAACATACTTCTTCTTTAAAGCTGTAGCACATTCAAAGCCATTGATTTCACTTGCTTTTTATTGCGAGAAGCTGCACGACGGCTCTCTGTCTCTGCACTATTTACACACCTTTGCCCCAGCAGCTCAAGTTGTTTCTTTTCTATACAAAACCCCATCTTTTTCTGTTCAGTTTTTGTCCCAGAGAGCTGCACAGGTGCAGAGATCATTCTGTACTGAAAACTGAAAGAAGGAGTGCTCTCAGCCATGCCAACTAGATTGTCCAAAACTCCCTATTCTGTTGGTTAGCAGAGACAGCTTCCCAGTCTGTTTTGTGGAAATCGTTTTGAGGCACATAGCAGTTTTCTTGCCCAGATGCTTATGCCAGGACTTTGGATTCCACTCAGTGTGTCAGGTGCCTCAAGATGCATTTGTGGCACTAAAATCCATTTGCGAATCTAGCTCTTTCTGCCTCAGTGAAAATCTACTGAGACAACATGCTTGAGAGGACTAATCATACACATGCTTTGCAATGCATATTCTTAAGGCAAAAAATCTGTGATATGGTAATATGCCACGATGGACACTGACTATAATTGTTTTTAATAGAAAAGCATATGTTTTGTTTATCTTTTCTGTCTCATGCGCATGCTTCCTCCAAGAATTAGAAATTAAAATGTAATCTGTGCATAGCTGAATGGGCTCTCTAACCAGTAAGCAGATGCTAGGCACTCGGAGGAGCTGGAGTACATGGCAAACCAGTTTTACGATGCTGTAACTCTTCTGCTTTTGGTAGCCACATAAAAAGAGGAATGGTGTGGGCTGAAAGACTCAGTGTTTTCAAGTGTATTAAAAGGGAAAAGATAAAATCCTCAATTCCTCATGAACTAACACAACGGGAAGATTCAGTCCTCTGTGGCAGATGCTAAGCACCTACCAGTACCAATCCTTCATGCCTATGGTTTTCCCATCTTGGCCAATATGCACAATTTCTAATGCCTAACAGGAGCCCACGTATTTATAATCTGAATCTACTGCATGTCAGCATATTTTTTGCATATCAGGCAGAGAGTCCTTTTTAATCTCACAACTGATACACATTTTAAACTACCTGACTTGCCTGTAGCTATTGACTGAGACATTAATCCAATTGGATATGACAAATTGTAGTGAAGCCAAGCACTATTAAGGCTGGCTTTATTACTCTCTGCTTCAATTATTTTGCTGACTTTGTATAATTGCAGTGTTCTAACTATACTGGGCCCTGATTTGCGTCAACCATTCTGCTTGGTTTCTCTGGACCAGTTGGCGGGGTCCATCTGTGAAGAGAAACACCGCAATATTCCTGTCTGAGGAAGGTTGCCAGTAGAGATACTTGAACACGGGGATAGTGGAAAAAAATGAAGTGCCATATAAGTGGCTGAAACAGTTTTAGTTGCTGTAAATTATTATTTTAAATAAATCCTGTGTGGCTAACTAAACTGCATCTTTCTGATTACAAAAGCTTGTAAAGCTTCTAGTAAAGCTTAAGTCTTTCTGAAAACAAGATTATGTAGAAGTAGCCTGCAATCCTGAGTTAGGGCAACCGATCATGAACTCTCAAGTACTAAGCCACTCATTGCTGTTGAAAAGTCCCTGTGTATGCAAAACAAAGCTGTTTAATTTGGTCCTTTCTATATCAAAACCATGGTAACTGTTATTCTAGAGCTGTCCTACGTGTCATAAAGTAGATGTCACAGTCTGTCATTTTCAGGGGCAATAGCTCACATCTCATGTTTTTTGTCCTTTACCAAGACACCTTTATTTCATATTGGTAGGGAGAAATACAAAGAAGGATGTTCAGGCAAGAAATTGTTCTGTCACTGTTCCTGGCCTTGCTGCACAGACATGAAGGCCAATGGGTCAACCTGCTTTCCTCATCTCCTGTTGTGTGGTCAGAGTTGAGAAAGAGCATTGCATCTTCTCCACTTCTGCAGAAAACAGGCATTTCTGGTGCTGGCTTGTTTCTCTACCACACCATCTCTAGGAAGCAGTCCTTGTTTTAAATATTTCTGTCTCCCTGTGTCACTGGAATGTCACAACACCTCCCAAATGTCAATCTTTGTAATGACAGGTGAATACTGAGTTTCCAGAATTCATCCTTTGCAGAATAGCTCATAATTGCAGAGGCCATTTCCTTAACAAGAAGGGAAACAACTGCCCTTGCTGAAGATGCCATCCTCAGTCCACAGCACTAGAAGAGTTCAGGTCTCATTCAGCAGTTGTATTTGAAAAGGACTGAAGAATGTACCATAACCTGTTTTTTTCACATATAGCAAAAGAAGAATCTACACTGCTTTCATTAAGCAGCAACAGTTCAAAAGCAGACACTGTAGAGAGGGAAAAAAATGTAAATTGTGAGGCTGTAGGAAAAAAGTATGGGGAAAAGCATAGTTTAGATCACTGAAGACTGTGCAACAGTGAGTGAACCTAAAGGTTTCACTGTTTCTTGCTCACCGGATAAATATTTAAGTTTAAAGTCAGGGGAAACTTATTCTTAAGGGTGAAAAAAAGCAAACTATGAAAGACTTTTGACAATGTAAAATACATCCTCTCCCAAGCTAGCTGATCATAAAGAATGCCGCCTTTTAACATGCCTGGACGAGCTTTAAAAATGACTCAATAGATTGTAGAATTCAGCACATTTTCTTCCCAATTATTTTTGAAGAGATTCTGACAAATGTTTTCTAAGGAAGGAATGGCAGACTGTCTATTTTATTTTAGTTTTATGGGACTTTTATTTTTATCCTGTCATGAGAAGCAAATGGCAGAGCTATGATTAGGATAAGCCATGTAAGAGGGCTCAATCTGCACAATTTATAGTACAGCTTGCTTTAATCTGTCAGGGAACGTGTGTTATATTGCCTTTCAATAGAGGATAGAGCTCTGGCTATATATGTTAATAAATTCTATGCAGACAGTCTTAAAAGATGCCAACAATTGCTGGAAGTACTTGGAGCAGAAACTGTCTGCAATTTTGAATCCTTGGAGGACTCTTCTGCATCGTGTGGATTTCTTTAACAAAAAACAGACAAACAAAGACAGCCCCCAGCATCCCTGATATCCAGAAAATCTTTGGACAAACCTTTAAAACTGTAGCTACCATTATATTTTTTAGTAATTAGGTTTCTAAAATTTACCAGCCTGATAACAAGACAGTGGTTAGTATTATCGGTGGTTTCAACAACTTTTTGTATTTTTTTGTTTTGTTTTGTTTTGTTTTTTCTTTTTCCTGTGAATTTAAATTTAACAGTAGGTTGGCTTTTCCTAGTTCCTGCCTGTGGACACCCAGAACTAGTCCCCGATGATAATCTGGGGACTAGAGATCGAAAGCCACCTCTGCAGACTCTCTCCTATGGGCTACTGCAGCTTCGTAATTCTCTGTGACCGGAGATAAGAGAGGCTGTAGCTATCAGCTACTGAAGAGGAAATGCAAAAGTGGGTATCGGTCTCTCCATTCAAGAAACGGTTTCACTGCTGGAACCAAGACTTCATCTTTTGATATTCCTTTTCTATATGGAGGGAATGCTTTTTAGAACAGATTCATGTAGCATCACATTAGTTTTAGTTTTGTGGCATGATGTGGTATGTACAGCAGTAGAACCACGGTGCAACAAATAGTCAGATATGTCTAATGAGATGCTAAATAGCTCTTCCCAATGGTGAATATTTATATGCTTGTCCTGGTTTCAGCTGGGATAGAGTTTATTTTCTTTGTAGTAGCTGGTATAGTGCTGTGTTTTGGATTTAGCGGCAAAACAACAATGCTGCAAAAACCCTGAAGTTGTCATAAAACACAATGCCATCCAAAACAAACACAATGCCATCCAAAACACAATGCAAGTTTGTTTATACATGTGTACTGCATACTTGGTAAATCTGAAATTCTGCACTGATATAGAGTATTTCCCCCTATTTATTTATGTCTTTCTTGGATTACCACTGCCATCTGGTTTCAACTCTTACATTTTATGATGGATTGATTTTGTTCACTTGGGTGAATGTGATAGGAAAATTAGATCTAGTGTTTGCACTGATAGATTCTGTTCTGGTAGATTCAGCTTTGAAATTTGAATAACAGGATTCTTGAAATGTCATGGAAAATAATTGAGTGTTCTTAAAAAAAAGACTTTCCACATTGTTCTCCTAGACAGAAATAATACTGTTTTTGCAGTGGGAGTTGCACAAAAAAAGTCACAAGTGTGAAACCTGAATGTTAATCTAATCTCAAAGGAGAAGAAACAGCTTCCTCTGTTCAAGGTTAAGAAAATGAAATGTATGGTCTCTTCTATTGGTTTCAAATGTTTTTCAAGAAAAGGCAAAGTAATTGCTTTAAGTAGTGGAATAGGAAAAAACCCCTCACACATGGTATTATGGTGGCTGTCCAGTCAAAATTCACATTTAAACTTGTGTAAGGATCAATGACGACTTTGTTATAAGCACAGTGCAAAGCAGTAATAGGCAAAAATGAAAGTGAAATTATAACCTCACCTTCACTGGAAGATCAAACCTGCAAACTTGGAATAGGAACTGTTCAAATCACTTATATCAGATCACCCTGAGGATCCAAAGAAAACAGAAAAATTATACCCAAAAAAGACTGAGAAACAGCACATGATCACCTTTCTGGACCTGTGCAAAATTTCCATTGATTAGATTTTCTTTAAATCTTAGATGGATTTTTTAGATTATTTTCCTGATCTATGGGATTGTGGCCTTCAGACTGTCAAGGTGACCAATACATAATCTGATTATCATTGTCTTCTGCATTCATAATCTACGCTGATGTCTTTGTTTTAAGCAACTTCCTTCCAGGGTTTTTTGAATGTAGAAAAGCACGGATAACTACATGCTGTTGCTTTTATGACTTATTAATAACAACAAATATGTCTGAATGTCTCCTTTGTGGCAGTAGGCAGACACAAACACGCTTTTCACCCTTCTGGACTTCTGCAGAGTAGATTGGAACTACCTATAAGCAGCAGATATGTGATATTTCACTAATATAAAGGTGCGTTAGCTATATTCCACCATTTGATTGCGCAACAGAACACTGGGCAAAGACTAGAGAAGGTTGGTTTGCTGCTGGTTGTTGGTTTTCCCAAACATGGTCAGTCCCAAGAATCTAGAGCTCAACTTGGCTTTTTAACCTTAAAAACAATGTTTTGCAGACACTTCTTAAACACAGCTCTGGTTTAAAACCTCTTTTTTCTTTAAATCACTGTTGCAAACTCTGAGCAAAACAGATGCAAGGTCTCATTTGGAGCCCTGCAACTCCCTCATCTTTTTTTTTTTTTTTCCTCCAGAATTATAAATAGGTAGTGTCAGTATAGGTAGAAATCCCATTTAAACTTGTAAATAAAAGTTACTAAATCTTTTATTTGTTCCCTTTCCTAAGAAGGAACAAAGTAAAATAAAACATGAAAACCTATCAAAGGAAGATGCTAAAGCTGCTATTGATGTGAAAAGGTCTTGTGATAGCATTAGATTACCACTTGTTTAAAAGTCACTAGAGTAATCTTATAAATTACCTGATTACTAAGACTTTTTTTACCAACCCATCAATCAAGTTGTATGTCAGCAAAATTAGAAGGTACATAACACTTGCAATTAACTTAGTGTATGTTCTATAGCCATAGTAATTTATAAGTATGCAATAGGCCATACCGTAAGAAGGAGATAAATCTCTTTTATTAGAACCATTTTTTTCCCTGTAGAAAAAGCACACGAAATTGTGAACAAGACAGTTGATCCAAAAACAGGTATGCTTTTTCTTGAGTTAAGATCTAGCTCTAGGTCAGCTAGCTTCTGGAGTACTCACCTCGGTATAAAATGGTTAATTTAAAATCTATCAAGTTGGGAAAAAAAACACACAAATACATTGCTTTTGGTTTGCTATTGTCCTAATGGAAAGCACTCTCTGAAACCCACATCATCCAAACCATCTCTTCCACAAAACCGCAAACTTACCTCACAACTAAAATTCTACAATTTCATCCCAATTTATTGCCGAGATATTGCCTTTTCAGTGTTTGACCTATAAAGCTAGATGTCAAGCACTCAATTATTTCTTCACATCAGAAAGTTCTCCCAAGAACTGATTGAATTCTTCTGGAAGGAATTTTTGCTGAGACACACCAAACTCTCTTATAAGGCATCCCAGGTTGTACAGCACTAACACTATTACATACTCCCTCCTCAGCAATGCATCTGGTTGTAAAACAGAATCCTCCAAAACTGTGACCTTACAAAAAGACAGTCCAGTATTAAAAGTAATCTCAGTATTTTATTTTAATGTTTCCAGGAAGCTTTCAGACTGTTTTAATAAAAAGTTGTCTAACAATTTAATAGAGGATAACTTCATGCAGAATTTTTTTATGACAGGCTATGGAAGTACTAAGGACATGCTTACTGGCTGTAGTAAGAACTTGTGATTCACTATAAAAAGTTATAGGTTTTACAGTAGTTTCTGCAAAACCCAGCTGGTATCATCACTACTGTACCATACCAGAGTCTGCAAAGAGTAACGGAAATGTTAGGAAATAGGAGATGCAGACCAAAACCCCCTGAAACTCATCTACTGTCAGTATCCAAACCACTTCTGTAACTTGACACATCGTTCTGCTAATGATCAAGCAGAAAGTTTACAGGCATCAGTCTTTAAAATGCTGAGCCTGATTCTCATTTATATGAAGCCCAAGGTACATTTTTGCCCTTAACAGTTCTTAAGGCACTCTCTCTCAGCTGATCATGTAAAACATAAATGAGAGAAAAGACCAAGAAAGAAGAAAAAATGCACCTTCAAAGAATGTAATAGCTGTTTCAGCAGAGGGACAAGTTTAAAATTGGTAAAGGAAGCAATGTACTTAATTCCCAGAGGCATCTGCCTGGATGGAGGCAGTTCCTTTGGAGTATTGCCTTCTCTCTGCTCCCCTCTGCTGTTGAATTTTCACACTTCCCAAAGGAAAATTTATATTATCTTCAAATTATATCTCTATACCTTGTGGCACTTTCAGCCAGACTGTAAAAAGCAATTAAAATAAAATATACAGAAGGAATATAAACTCTCTCGATTCAGATCTTAACTAAATCTCCAATTAGAAGTTACAAAAACACTTTCCCTGAAGGTAAGTGATCCAATAATTGCCTTATTGCAATTGTCAATGACTTCTCCCCTTTCTATCAAAAGTCTTAACAGTGTGGGTTTTTTGGTTTTCAAAAACTTGTCAGAGAGAAAAAACCTTCTGAGAAATTTTTTTTCATTGGACAATCAACAAAAATTCCAATTACATGCTAATCCTTTTTAGTTCCATGAAAAAAATCAAGAAGCTTCCCCTGGGCCAATGCAGATAATGAATTTTGTTGAGGCAAGAGATAGAGGAGAGAAGAATGCTCAAGAAATTTGTCTTTTGCGAGAAGACTCTAGGTGGTACCAGAAAAACTTTCAATCCAAAATTTCTTCTAGAGTAGTGACCAGAGCTGACTTTTTGCCAGTGATGCCCCTTTGCCCCTTATCATTTGAATCACTGCCTAATATAGATCAGACAAGCTTAGTAGTTTCATTGTCACTTTGTCACCGTGTTTACTCAGTCTGAGCCTGATTTAAAGGTACCCAAATGATGAGGGTACCTTTAAAGTTCATTGCAGTTCATTGGGAATATCAAAATGTTCTTTCACGTTACATGAAAAACTCACCAAATATGGTATTCATTGTACCATAAGTTTCATCATTTGTGAGCCAGATTCATCACATCTGGGGCTGACAACTCATGGGGCGTTTTCCTGCTCATTGTTTCTGCAATCCCAGCAACAATATTCCTTTTCTTGGAGTTAGTGTAAGAAGTAACTGGTTTGCTCTCAAGTTTTCCTTCCCTTGTTGTGCTCTTTTTTTAAGTTAAAAACCTTCACTAATGATTTCATTTAATGGAGTGTTCTTTTTTCTTTTTTTTTCCCTAAATCAACTAGACACTCTTAAGGTGAATTTTTTTAAAAAAAATCCTGAATTATTGATTTCGAAATATTTTGTGTAGTTTTTTTCAGTTGGCAGTATTTCCTTTTTACAAACAAAACAAGGTCCTTCTCAAGTCAGGTTACATTTTTATGGCTGTGTCATCTTCTCATTTCATCTTCTCATGTTGGTCTTAGTGAAATTTTAGGTAATGCTAATAATAAGCTGGCAATGGGAGTTTTTGCATATTTGAAGCATCATGTAGAAGTGTAAGGTGAGGTACTGGAGACATTGCTGGGGTCCCTTGGTCACCTCTGTACCCCCACTTTTGTCTTGTGGCACACATGCCATCCCCATGCAGTATTCACTAACCATTTGCCTGATGAAGTTTGTTTTGCTTGATTGTTATTTCGGCTTCACTTGCACTGTGCATCTGCTGCAATGATATTCTTCTAAAGTGTAGTTTGCACTGTTTCTATAGGCCTGATATACTTCTTGCGGAGCTTATCCTATTTTTTGGTCATTCTGCAGCAGTGGTCATGGAACCTACTTACGCTGGAGAATCTTCCCTCAAAATTTATTGCTGTTCTCACATTTGAAATTAGAATGGTTTAATAAAACCAGCTGGGATTGGCATTAATATGATTTTATTCTTGATTCAGTACACTGGATTCCAACATACATTGAACATTTTACATCTGTTTACTGGAACCAGAAGAAGATGAGAATCTAATTAACATTCTCGACTGTGGTCTGCCACTGATCATAGGTCAAAGGGATGCTTGTTCCAACATTGCGCTGATTATAAGCAGCCTCCTACATTCTTCTCAGCTCTTCAGCACCTGTGCCATGATGCATTCAGAAGATGAATATTTTGATGAGTTTTATATGTAGAGGAAAATAATGCACTGTTTTTCTTCTATGACTGTTTCTCCCATTTCTACTGTAATTTGCTTAATTCTTTATGAAATCTACACAGACTAAAGAATTTATGGTTTTGGTTATTTTGCAATACTCTAGGGAAACAGGTTCTAAGAGAGCATGAGCAGTAATCTTTGCTTTACAGAAAGAAAACACAGCATGTGAATGGATTTTTACCAGCACTGCAGTAATGTATTACCAATGACCTGGGAAAATTACAGGTGTAACGTAGTCTATATGATCTGAGATGAGTTAGGAAACATTAATTACAGGCATTGATGCAGTAAATTAGTTTGTACACTTTGCTAGCTTTGTACCAAGAGTAATTGTTCTCTATGTCTGTTGTAAAGATATAAGTTTGAAATGTACTTGATATTTCTTGGCAATATGAATCATCTATTTGGGGAAAAAGACTTCAATATATGCAGTATTTATTTTCTAATGATAGGGATACGTCTTTTCTTCTATTCCTCCTAGGTTTGTTTTTGTTAGTGATCTTAAGTTCACTAACAGCACACAGGTGCAAAATATAGTAATGAGATGTACTGCTTCCTTTCTATCTATTAGCAGCTCCGTGTGATCTGTATTCCCGCACATATGATGGGGAGAGCCTAAAGGCCCTGCCTCTTCTTGGTACTATCACTGCTTTCATCCTAAGCATTTGGAAATTTTCAAACCCTCTTCTTTCTTCAATTCAACCTTATTTCAAATAAACACTTAAGCACACCTCAAGTGCTTTCCTCAGTGTTGCTCACTTTAGTTGGAAATTATATGGTTAATTTATTTGCCTATATACTTTCACCCCATTCAGACAAAAAGCAGAGTGATATAATTATTTTCTTAAGTCATAAGTTTAAGAAGAAATCTTTAACCTCTAATGTGTTACATAATAATTATGAAACCAGTAAAGAACAGAAATGGTGGACTGTATTTCCGTAGATAAGCAAGAAATAAAGTAAAATAAAATAAAATATAATGGCATGAGTTTTATATATTGATATTTGCTTATAAAATTTAGGGAAATTCTGTCCAAATCTCTATTTTCTGTATTTTTTTCCTTATTTGAGGTGGGAAGGAGGAGGGATCAAAATGAAACATACCAGCTTGACAAAATTTATGAGGTTAAAAATCAACTTTTTTGACTACGTGATTGCTGTGATAAAATGGCAATTATAAAATTAGGTATTAAAATTTCATCTCTGCGGACTCATAATTTGCTAATGAGAGAAACGTAGAACATGTTATGGTCTTTAGATTATTCAGCCAGCACTTTCCTATCATTATTTCACTCTGTGAGTCCTACTCTAGCTTTGTATCATCCTGAATTACTTCTCTTGGTTCTTTATTAACTACTGGATTTCCTTATCTTTGGCTTTACACATGCCAACATATATTTAAATTACTCGTGTTTTACTTAAACCTTACAATTAGTTCCACTGAAATGTCCTCATCACAGGTATGAGAGTGGGTATCAATATCTGTCTGACATATAATTTCTCGTAAGAAACAAGAAGTGAACAGAAATTACGCAGGCATACTTGTTTCATTAGAGGCTTGGTGAGGACCTGGGTATTTGTTAAGTGAAGATGCACAAACCATGAGACTCTTGCATGACCTAAAACATCCCTTTGGGACTGGAACTTTCTGTAAGTCTCTAAATTAATCCAGTGGTATTTTTTCCTTTTTTTTTCCCCATTCATCCTACATCTCATTAGATATCCTGCAGCTTAACTTGTGAATATCCCTGCTTAGTCTTTGCACTTTTTCTTTTAACATTGACTATGACAGACAAATTATCATGCATTAATTCCAGTGTAATGTACTATCATCGTAATGTAGCCCACCACATATATTTTAAAATTCCTTCAACGGATGCATGAACTCATTATCCATCTTGCTTTTCAGTTAGAGCATATGTGGCTTGCGTATTGCTCTATTAATCATGAGAACCCAAAATCCTGTCTTGATTTAAGAACCCTGAGCTCCCCATTAAACTAATTTCTATCTGTCAGTCATAACATTAATGATATGATTAACACATGCAAACTACGTTGAAGTAACATTAAAGGTTCTGAATTAAACTTGGGAATGAGACAAAATGTATAAGGAAGATTTTTTCTTGGCTCTTGATTCATGGAAGATTTTCTGAGTACTGTAAATATTTTGCTACTGGCCATCAGGAAAGAAAAGAAAGACACTTCAAGTCTAAAACTGATCAACAGAGTGGCATTCTTGTAATAGGTGGTTTATTACTAAGATGTCTATGTGTAATTTGAGCTACACTTAGAAAGACTGCTTTTAATATGATTTAAATTCAAAATCTAATTTCTCTTTTAAAGTAAAATAATCACAAAAAAAGATCTGTGTAAATATGCACAAACTTACACTTACACACTCATAGTCTCATATGCATAGCATAATATTCAGAACGTTTCTGTGGAATTCTTAACTGAAGCCCTAGTGTATATTTATTCCATACATTTAACAACATAAATGTGTATGCTAACATTACCATAGAGTACAAAAACATGGAGGGAAGGAAATACGTCACCTACTGTTGCATATAATATGGTGGTATCTTACAGAGTCTGCTAATGGCCTGGCATTGATTTTCTTGACTTTTATATGTTCTTGTATCCTGAATCCAATTTTTGCAATAATATAGACAATTTAAATGTTCATGCACAGTCAGTAAACTTCTCTAGGAAAATGGAGGAAAGTAAAAATGGAGAAAGTATTCAGAAAGAGAAGTGTGAATAGAATTTAAGCATTTGAAGCTGTATAAATATTAAAGAAACATCTGTTGGAATTAGGTTCCTAAATATCTTTAAGAATCTAATGGATTTCTCAAAGGTGAAGGAGTAATTCATAGTGAACCCAAATACAGAGCCTAAGTACATCACAGGTAGAACTGAGGTCCCTTTGAAGTCAAAAGTGTAATTACACTGTCTTGGAGCCAGGGTTGTAAAACTAATTTTTGCTTCAAAGCCAACTCTGAGACAAGATTTTATTCTTCTTCTGTTTAAGTTGATGAAAGCTTTGCTATTAAGTTTAAAAAAAAAGAAAAAAAAGGTGTCATAATAGCCCAATAACTTGCAATAAACCAATGCTGCTATTATTTTACCTATAATTGGAATTTACGTAACATATTATTATACTGCATTTGGCACAATGCAGTATGCACATGTACATAAACAGATTTTGAGAGATAGTCTGCCAGGTAAGTAACCTTTTAGGCAGAACAGTTCAATTTTATTGGCTAAAATACTATTAGCCCACGCTCAGTTTATTGATGCTTATAAATTCAGGGAAATACTTTTCAGAGTAATTAGTACTCCTCTGTTGTGGCAGAAATTATTGATGAAAAATGTGCCTGGTACCAGAAAAGGAAAGAAAATCAGCTGTTTGAATAGCAAAGTGATTTATTTTAATTTTTATCCCCATGGGTACGTATAGGTGTAGATTCCTTTCATTCTCAGAGAAGCCAATATGTTAGCAAATATTGTGCCCGAGTTATTTTTGGAGTTGACCTGAACCTACTACCTAATTAGAAGATACACTGTTGACCTATGCTAGTTTTCATTACATGGAGTTAAAAGTGCTGATATTTCAAAACCTTTTATTGTATTGCAATTTGAGCGACACAACTTGCTATGTTTTCTTTTAAGTAGTTACACTCCAGGCTAAAAGAGAAGTTACTGTTACCTCTGTTGCTCATACTGTTAGTCCATGCTCAGAGAAGTACTTCCCTTTACTGTTAAAATATTCCAGGGGATAATTGCTTGTGCCTATATATAGGCTGCAGTGGAGTGGACTTAAAAGACTGCAATGGGTATGCTTAAGGGCTTTGTAGGCTTACTGGTAAGCACATCCTCATAGGTCCTCCTGCGCTTAGACCTTCAGACTCTCAATATTTTGTCTTTTACCTCCCGGATGACTGCTTAAACTATTTTTTTAATATGGGGACATTATCCATCATTCTCCTTCTTCCCTTTGTGGACGATAATGATCGGGATTATGGCTTTTGTAACAAGTACTGGAATATGAATTCTTTCAAAACTTCAAAGCAGTTCACTTTTGATATGAAAGAAATGGTTAGGACATGTCAGAGATGCTTTACTTCTTTGTTTCAGCAGAGATTCTCCTCTGACTTTGATGCAAGGCCATAGGGCTCCTGAACCTGAATTGCTCTTTTCAGTAAATAAACAAACCACTCGAAAGGTTTTCCTCAGCTCATGCTGACTACACCTAGAGCTTCCTGTGGGTTGAGTTGAAAGATAGATATCTAGCTCAGCACCCAAAAATCTTTTTATCCAAAAGCAGTGATGACTTTAAATAGCTGAAACCTTAATTTCATTGGGATTTTATTCTGAAATCTTTGCACTTGCTGTCCTCCACTTTGGGGAATTCAATATCTTACGTGGAAATTTTTGAAGAGGAGGCTATTTAAGATGGACTCCATCTTCCTTTGAGACTGCACTCACCCTGGTACTGTGCGCTGGGCAAGCCTTCCCTCGAAGATGGGCAAGGGCCCAGTGGGCCAGGGGAGCTCAGCCCTGCTTTGGGTCATTTGTTGGTTGTCTCAAAGGCACCTCTGTGGACATGTGTGTTTGTAGCTATATAGACAGTATATTTTCTTTTAATACACTTTTAAGATTCAGGCTGTGAATGGAACTTGAGAGGTAAGCGACACTGCTGTACCCTGTCTGATGTACACAAACTGTGTCTAAAATGTGCAGATTCAGGTGGTTTCACCAAATAGAGGTGGAGATTTCAGTTCAGATTGAATGCTGGCATGCCTTCAGATGCTTTATTATTTTATCATTATGCAAAACCAGTGCTCACAGAAAAGCAGACATTCAGAAATGAAACTCCTATAATCATAGTATATAAAATTAAGCATTTATAACTTAATGGTAAAGTAATAAAGTTTTTAACTGAAACAAAAATCCTGCTTATATTTTACTGTAGAGGTAACTCTGTGTGTGTTTTGGGGGGAGGGGGTAGTGCAATCAATTATTGTAATTTTAGTCTCTTATGATAATTATCGATGTCTGTTATTTTATTAGATTTGAAAAAAACACAATAGATTTAACTGGTGTTTTACCTGCTTTTACATCTAGTATTTGCTTAAACTTTGGCTGAACTGCAATTTATTCAGGCCTCTAGTCTGCAGTTGTGCAGGAAATGTATTGTATAACCTATAGTTACAGGATGCAGCATATTAATGAAGCTCTAAACATGAATATGATTAAACTTTTGCTGAATTCAGGTTATATAAGTAGCTGCCATGCTGATTAAGTATCCAAGAGAAAGAATCAGTTTTCTTCCTAAAAGGGATTGCAAATCTTGTGATCTATGCAGAAGTCCTTACGAATAGCTTTTCCTCACAGCATATCTAAAGATCTACAAGCTTGGGTTTTGCAGAAACAATGGGGAAAATTGCAATTCATATTTAAAAGCTTTTCTTTCCTTTCTCCAATGCTGTAACTTGGAGGCAAATGGGGTGTTCAACACTGAAGGTGTTGACAGAGGAAGACGTTGGAGGAGAGGAGGTAGTGGTCCCCAGCAGCAGTGCTCCAGGGATGTAAGTGATTTAATGATGATAAACCCTCTGAGTCTTTTGGGGATATCCCAAATGCAAGCAGCAGCTATTGCCCAAAGGCCTTGGTCTTTTTGGTTCCAATGTGGATGAGAAAAGTAAAGTGATCAGCAATTTGTCCTCAGAGTGTTTTATTTTAAAAATATAACAGTCTCTTCTCTATATCTAATTTGGTTAGCCTTGTCTGTCCCCGTCAGTGAAGAGGGGGAGGAGGTGCTGCAGGCACAGGAGCAGGGATTCCCCTGCAGCCCACAAAGGACCACAGTGGGGCAGGTATTTCCCTGCAGCCCGTGGGAAGGACCCACAGAGGGGCTTTTCTGAAGGAACAGTGGCCCATGGAGAGGAACCATGTCAGAGCAGGGGAAAAGTGTGAGGAGGAAGGAGCGGCAGGGGGAACTGATATGGACTGACCACAATACCCCTTCCCCATCCCCCTGCGCTGCTCTGCGGTGAGGGAGGAGGTGAAGCAGTTGGTCGTGAAGGAGTGATGTTGACCCTGGGAAGAAGGGATGGAGAAGGTTTTAATTTGTTAAATTTGTTTTAATTTGTTTTAATTTGTCTTTGTTTCTCACAATCTAACTATTTTTATTTGGAAATAAATAAATTTTCCCCGAGTCTGTTTTGCCCATGACAGTAATTGTTAAGTGACTTCCCTGTCTTTATCTTGACCCACAAGCTTTTCCATTTTATTTGCTCCCTCTGTCCTGCTGAGGAGGGGGAATGAGAGAGTGGCTGGGTGGGTGTCTGGCAGCCAGCTAAGGTCAGCCCACCACAACATGTTGTCCTTACCTCTCTTCTCTCTTTACTGATCTTCACCCGGACCAAAGGAGGAAACAATGATGTTTGTCAGGCAGCTCAGCAAAGAAAATCCAGTGATGGTCTTGTTTGTGACTTTGTGAGGGAAGAAAGGAGAAAAAGGGAATGAAAGTGTCATGTGATTTAATGACTTGAAGACTTTTGTCTTCATGCATTTATCCCTGTCCTAGGAAAACAAAATGGCAAATTTAGTCCACAGTCTTGTGGACTGCAGTAGTATCTTTTATTCTTTACACCCGCTATTTATAGCCTGCACCTGTATAAGTTAAGTCTTTCATATCTACAGATTGGTTGAGTTTCTCAGACCATTAAAGCAATCTTCCTGACTCAGAGTTAACTCTGTAATGACAGAAGGCAAACCTGCTAAGAAAAAGCACCAGTCAAATAACTTATGCCCTTGAGCAGTAATTAGAAATATTTTTACGAATTATGACATTCTCTTAAAAGCTAATAAGAAATGTTAGCTGGTGAGGGAGTTTTAGATGTAACACACCAACGTAAGAATTTTGTCACCAATTCAGTACCTAGAATCAGTTCCTATTTTCAACAGATTTTAGTTCCTATTAAATCCCTAGAAAACAGCTCATCACCCAGCAGCTGTCAATGCAATATTTACAGCCAGATTTTTAGAAGACCCGTAGTCAGATATCTTATTAACGTAGTTGCTCTGTCTGCAGCCTAAATGGGAGCTGTGGTAATACTTAACAATAATTTTATTTGCTAATAGCAATAGGACAGTTGCAAGGATATTCATTCTATAGGGAGCTCACATTTAAAACAGAGCACATTACAGTGATATGATCTACCTTGTAAGGGGAATAATACCGCCAGTTACTCCATCTCATTCTTTAGGTTGTTAGGAAACTTTACATTGATGTAACATCATGAAAATCAACGATTTTGAAATAAAGATGTCGAACCTGAGATTTTGGTGAGAAGTCAAACCTCAACTGCTGTGTGAGCAGATTGGGTCTATAGTTCCTTTATAGAAGCTCATTATTTGCTAAGAACAGTTTGGTATTAATCCATGTATCAATCTCTCATGTTTTCCACTAAGAGCTTCTCAGAGATGGACTCATAGTCCCAGAATTACTTGGCATATGCTTGGGAACGTTGGTCAGAGAGTTTTCCTGCAGTATAAAACTTTCCTTTCTTTTTTGCGCAAGGCATATGAAATTTACCACAGGAATTGTTCCTAAAGTAATGAGGAATCTGAGCCCATGTTAAGCAATGTGCAGTTAATAACATTAACATAATGGGTGTCTCTTCAAAGTTATAGTTGTTATAGTCTCTCCTTGGCCTCAGAGCTATACCAACAACAGGATCTTCCTTGTGAGCCGGGGAAGCTGGTTGTAACAGCTGTAATTTCCTTCTTGGCAGCTCCCTGCTTGGTGTCTCATCTGCCATCTTTTGGGAGGAAGAAGAGAAAATTCTTCCCTAGTTAGAAGGCCTCCATTTATTTTGTTATTCCTCTCTAAAGAACATTATAACAGTTATCAATCCTATATTATAAAATTGCAATATATATTATAAGAATTTATTGTGGGTTAAAATTACTCTTATTACTGTCTATATGAGTGCTCCAGATGCCTAGCTGCACTGCATTGAAAGAAACTAAAATTTTCAGGGGAATATTTGGAAGTGAAG
Organism: Fulmarus glacialis; assembly: GCF_000690835.1. Lineage (NCBI taxonomy): Eukaryota > Metazoa > Chordata > Aves > Procellariiformes > Procellariidae > Fulmarus > Fulmarus glacialis. Next base: position 26,294 of record NW_009194452.1, on the reverse strand, counting down.
AATACATTTTGACATGGTCCTTCTGAAAAGAGCATCTAGTAAAGTCATCCTGGAGTACAAAATCTGCTGTGTGAAAAGCAAACATAGCCCTGAACAAAACCCTTGGATCCTAGTGCCACCAAATGTGGGGAAGATCTGTTCAAGGCTCAAACTTCTCACCTTAGTCAACAAGATACCCTAAACCGTTACCTGTAAATCAAACACTGCTGAACTGTGGAGTCAACTTGGCACCACATTCTATAATGAATAGAAAATCTTAGAAGATGTAGATGGAATAGGGGAGATAACGATGTTAAAAAAAGTTACTGGAACTTCAATTTATGAACTTTTCACCGAATAAAAATGCAGTGTGGGGGAGGCTAGCCTTATTCTCATTCAACAGATTCAGTCAAAAATATAAAAAAAAGTTTCCTTTATATTAAAAATAATGAAAACATTCCAGATTGAAAGCATGGAGAAAATGCAGAATTGTTACCTTAGATTCTATGAGTCCAAAACATTCTCTTTTTTCTTTTATTCCTCTAGTCCTGATGAACAAAAAAACTCCACTGCTATCTTGGTAAGTTGTACTGAAATAGTAGGCTGCAGCTCTGCTCTCCTGTCAATCATCAAGGATCAGTAAAAGTAACACAGCAACACAGGAGAGGCAAAATATATAGTGCTGCTCATCTTGAATAAGATTTTTTTTTTTCTGTACACACAGGACTGCAAATTCTGGAAAATCCTATCATGAAAATAAGTCAGATAAACATTGCAGACCCAAATTCTACCTCCGACATTAGTACTGATAAGATCATATTAATAAAATGAGGTTCCATTGAATTTTTCATGTTTTAGACATGATTTATGAGGAAATTATCATCATCTGTCATTCTGAATGTTTCTAGAGGGCACAATAATCATGCCTGTCAATTAATTTACTGCTGACTTATGGACATGTGTATCGCGTATGTATTTTCTGATACTCTGAAGATAAAGCAGAATTGTGTCCTTTTTAAGAGTAACTACATAACTATAAACAAGCATTAAATGTATGGAAAAACTAATTTCTGCTGAGTAATTTTACTTGAATTGTAACAGTTAAGTTGTTATATCATTGTCCTGCATAATATTATAACAACAGAAAAAAAATCTCAGTTAATTTTTACCAGGTGCTACATAAAAAAAGGCAAAATTTGAACACAAACCTAAATGTTCTGTCTATAATAATCTTTAATTTTTTGAATCTTAAGAAAGAAGGTGGGTTTTTTTCACTTAAACAATTTACTCAAGAATTTCAAAGGAAATGATTGCAGTTAGGTGACAAAATCTCCTAGGCTCCTTTAAAAGTCCCCAATTTGGTTTTAAGTGTAGAAAAGACAAGCTCTCCTACTCTTTTTGGATACTCAGCTTTAGTAAGAAGGTGCCAAACTCAACAGGAGTTGGAAGTGCTCAGTCTCTTAATGGAGAACTTCATCTCATTCCGAGTAGAGTCTTAAGCCCGATCCAAAGGCCACTGAAGTTAATTGAATGATCTGATCCCTACTGTTTTCAGTGGGAATTGAATTAGGCCCTAGAACATCTAAAACGGTGTGATGGCATTTAGCCATGACACTGTCATTAATTATGATAAGAACTGAACTGTTATAACCCTGTCTAACATGGAGCAGTTGCCCTTTTTCATATTAAGATTGACTTTGTAATGAAGGGATTTACATACTTTTTCACTGCATAAACCTCAATTCTGATTGGCATCCCAGAACTGAAAAAGAAATACTAGAGCATTTGCAAACATCCCCTTTGGTTAAATGAAAAATTTAAGGAAAATTCCCAGGTCTGAATCTGCTCATCAGACTGTTTTGCTTGCTTATTCATTTGCTTATTCTGATTGAATAAAAAGGTTTGCTTGGAGACGTGTCCCTTTTTTACCACTGGGGTGTAGGAGTGTGTTATCATAAGGCTTTCAGCTTGGCAGGTCTGATGTCAGCTACTGCTGTAGGACTGTGGACACTTTCAGGGCAGTACTAATGGTAGCTATGTGCTTGTGCCGATTGCGTGGTTGATTGGAAACTTAATTAGTGAGAAGTATCTATCTCAGTCTTTTGCATTCCTGTCTTTCTTTTTTCTTCCCTGTACAACACGCATTCATTTGTGTCCAAACATATATATGTGAAACTAGGCTGATTAAAAAAAAGGTAGTCAGTTTTTATGTAGTGATAGTTTTTGTCATGCTTTTTTGTTTGATCTGTTTTTTCACTGTAAAAGTACTTATATAACAATTTCAACTTAAATGACTTCTTGCTTTCACCCAGAATGATTCTAAAGCAAATGGACTATTTTTTTTCCTCAAGTCTGCTAAAATTAGACCCATACTACAACACGATTCATTTCCTAAGAAGCTTTATAGAAATTACAGCATACCTAAAAATGAGCACCTTTGGAAATATAAATTTCATTGCCATGTATTAGATTTTTGTGCAGCTCACAGGGTTATCAACCTGAAAAAAAATCCATTTTCTTTTGTGGTTGCTTCCCAGGTGATCAAACACACAAAAATAACAAAACAAAACAAAACAAACCCCAAAACAAAACCTCAAAACCCTTCCTCTCCCCACCCTTCTTCAAACATGTTCATGGGAGGAAAAAAAACAAACCAAGACTTGTGTAGCCTTTCCATTTTCTGAAAAGCATATCTACTGCGAGAAAATCCCAACTAAAATATTTTGAGTCCTAAAACTGTTATATGTGATGGTGCAAATACTAATTGATCATAATGAAAACTGCATTTTCAAAAATTTATGCGGAACAAGCGGGGAGTTGGTTGCATTGAGTCCAACACAGTAGCACCTCTCTACAGTAAAGGTAAAATCACCACGTACCTGTTCCATAATGTATATCTGTAGATTGTTGTTACACCATGATATAATCTGAGCCTAAACACTGGTTAATTATTTTATCTGGACATATTTTTAGTCCTTGTAGAAAATACTCGGTTTTAATTAAGAAAACAACACCCAACAACATTAAAAAAAAACCCCAAACCACACAACATAAAAACCAAAAACCCAGAAGCTGATAGAAAGATTTCTTGGTGTTTGATTCAAAAATGTTGTTTTGAGGGTAAAGGTTTTTTCCATCAACAAATCTGAACATTTCTGCATAAGGATGACATTTTGCATGTGCTACGTAGTTGTACACTTCATTTTCCGTTAGAAGCAGCAGCTGGTTTGGTGTCTAGTCACCTTAACTTAAAATAGATGAGCTTAACAGATGAGTTTTTAAATCACAGGTAAATTTAACATTGGTTTTGGAAGTGTCAGCTTTAATTAATGAGTAAAAAATAATAAAGAGAAAATACTATGTTTTTTCTAAAAAGCTGAAGTAAAAATACAATCACTTTTCTGGGTGCTTAGTGATTTTTTTTCCCTTCAACTTCAAATTTGTTTGATTTCCAAGACTTCGTGGACCCAAACAGTTATCCTGAATATGAAAATAATGGATTGTTAACGATGACCAAGAATAAAGTATCACTTGAAAATGTCTAGTTTCTTGAAAAAGAAAATAAGGCAACTGACACTATAGGTTAATTGTAAGCTTTTATTTCAGACTGTGTAATGTTAAACCTTCCTAAGAAGCTTATGAAGTAATGTTTATTTATCTTAGGATTTTTGATTTGATAGAAATAACTAAAAGAACGGTAAATACAGAAAAAGTGGGTTATAGAAGCTTGCATGTTTTGTCCTTAACAAGGTCTTAGAGAATTTCCTTTCCACCCCTCAGTCCCTAGGAAGCTCAGGACTGTGAGAAACCTAGGGCAACTTAACAAAACCTTGGCCTTCCTTCTAGCTGACCTGCTATGCTTATTAAAACCATCGGAGAGAGTTATGAAGTACAGCTCTGTGGGAGCCCAGACTCAGACTCATTCTCCTCTCTGGTAAATAGCCATAGACTGAAGAAGAGACTGACTTGAGTAATGTGGGCTGTCCTAGGTGTATTTTCCTAGACAGTCACCAACGGCTAACTTTATAGATTCCAGAAACATTATAGCTCTTTGTACTTGAAAGTGTCTTTAATAAACATTAATAGAAGTTACTGAGGAATTAAACAAACTGTGTGTTAAATTACATCTGTATCCATTTTTGTACAACTCAGAATGACATCTAAGCGCTTTAATGTTTTCATGATCAAGTGACACTCAATGGCAATAGATTTTTACAACACTCCAGAGAGCTTTTTGCATACATACACAGTACTCTCCATTTTCATTATCTGAGCTCTTAATTCACCATTCAGCCAATTATGCCGGACTCTTCTAAAAAAAAACTCCAGGTTTTGTACAAAGTTAAAGGTTAGTTCTCTTTTATACATCAGAAATCATTTTTCCATATATAGCATTCTCGTTTCACTACCTTAAAAAGTAAGTGAGGATAAATTAATGGCAAAACAAGTGATGAAATATTTCATCCATTAATATTTTGTAATTACTTCAAAAACCAAAATCATAAAATTAATGAAGACAGTAAGAAGAGCATAAACTAGGGCATATGAAATGCTAACTGAAATTTTCAGGGCTAAGAAGGAATTTGAAGAAGTAGCCAAAAACTTGAAAGCCAATATTAAGAAATTCCTTATATTTAACAGGCCTGGCCTATTACAGCCAGAGAGTGACACAAGAAACTGAACTTCATGGGAGAGTAGAGCTACAATTAAGATACCACTGGCAACTGTAATAAATCTGCAGAGCCACAGAGTGGTTTGAAGTTTGCTTTCATTTAGGTTTGTAGTCTGAGCAGCATCTCCATGGATAAATGAGCACCAAGGTGATGTCCCTTTTATTTCACTGAATACTTGTCGTTCAAAGGAGATAATAGGGCTGTAACTCATGATACTGGAACAACTGATGATGAGGTCACTTTTATTTAATAACTGAATTTTGGTTTAGGGGAGTGATTTTCACCAATAAGGTTGTGTCTTGGATTTTACCTTCTTCATTAACAGTGAAATATTCTTACCCCTGCCTACATTTTCTTTCTGGTTCTTATCATTTCACCTGACTAATCTGCTTTTCAAATCTGCCTTAGGTATTAAATACATACTGCATTTACCAAACTCCCATTTTCTTAGGGGTTGTCTGATGAGAAGTGACATCGGGGGAAAAAGACCCTTCAAGTAGGTCCAAAAGTAGGTTCAAAAGGACTCCAGAGTAGATGCTAGTGATAGAGGGTTGGTATTTCTGAAGCTGTTGGGTGTTACGGACATGAGTCACAGCAGCGATTGAATCCTCCCCATTGTCAAGGTAATAAAAGTCATAAGCAATACATCTGTAACAGACTTTGAGAGATCTTTTTTTTTTTTTAAAGACAGGGAAGAATCTGTCACAATAGAATCATTCTTTACATTGTTTGACTGGCTTGGACCTAAAACCCAGTGATGATGATTTCACAGGCTTCGATAAAATCTGTTCCACTATTTCAGTTTTCACTATTAGAAAGCGTTCCCAATGATCCAACCTCTGCATCCCTTTCTGCATTTTAAGCCCCATAGCCCTGTGAATTCCTTTTCTTTTTTTCAGTTGTCTTTTAGGTATTTGAGGACTGGTATAATTTTATCATACATCCCTTCAGTCTTCTCATTTCTAAACTAGAGAATTCTCATTCCTATGGCCCTTCTTTTAGGTCTTGACAGAACTTCATATCCATAGCAATGAAAAAGGTAGGACTTTCAAACTATCTCTTTGGAGCATAAATTTAACTGACTGCCATAGATTAAAGTTTCTAATTCAGTCAGTGCTTTTGACACCTGCCTATAAAAAGGCCTTCTTGGTGCCTAAGCCATTGATTCAACCTGTGACACTTACTGCACATTGATTCATAGACTCCATTAAGAGGATTTTACAGAAATGTTTTCATGACACGTGGGAGAGAAATCTCCAGATGAATGATTTATAAAGGGCTGTTGTAAATAAATGGCAGTGAAACCTCCAGTATGGGCTTTTAAAAAAGACCTAATTATGATTTGGACATTGCTAATAAATAATGGTATGAGTTAGAACCTTAAATCTTATGCTTCTTGGACAATATCAGTCTTTGCATATTTATACTTAAATCCACTAGTTTTCAGATTGTGGTCCATAGACCCATAGTGATGGGGTATATATATTATATATACATATTTTGTATTATGTATAGTATCTATGTCATATATATATGTAGTATAGCATATTTTGTTAAAGTATTTTTTCTGAATGCTTATTTGATAATAAGGGGAAAGCAAGTACAGGGATATCATAGCATGCCATTATCACTAGGAATTCATATTAAGAATTTCAGAAAAGAAGTCTGATTGCCCCTCACTGCATAAATCTTCACTGTTGTTTCTGTGCAACCAGGCATCAAATGCCACAGAGGAAAATGATTCCATTAATATTGGCCTTACTGATCTAATGAACTTAGTTTATATGTTTCATGTTTTAAATGGTTGTTGAACCTTACAGCCCTTGCTTCCTCCAAATGTATGTCGTTTCTTCTACATTATGATCCTAAGAGCAATTGCCATAAGAAGACAGCATTTTTGTTTAAAACTGTGTCAGACAGATTGAGCTAGAAGTATGGTTTGGTTCTTTTTGCTTCTGCAATAAACTGCAGTACTGTGGTACAAGAATCAATGATGTGCTATAATGAACCCAGTGATTCCTGTGATCACTAATGTGCTCTTGAAAATTGTGCAACACCTTAAGATGTATCACAGATTGTTTTCTTCAAAGTTAACAGATGGCATCCAGATGTGGATTTCGTGAATCAGTAAAATGGTTTCTTAACAGTTTTCAAATCTACTGTCATTCATAAGAGGGCTCAAAAGTGAGTTGCTGTGTCTGACACTGAATGGCATCCAGAGGAGAATTTTATTATTTCAGTTTCTGAATTTCTACAATTTATGGGTAATAAATACAGACTTTCCCTTAACACTTAAACATTTCTGTGTGGAAAACACAATATGAACATTATTAGTAGCTAGGCTTCCTTCCCCAGGGACCACTGAGTAGAAAACTGGAAATGAGTTACACCCCTCATTGCTGGCAGCACTTGAAAAGGTTTGGTGAGAATGGGGTAAGATCATTTTCACAGCAGAAAGGCTTCCTGGCGCACCGGTAACTAGCTTCACTGTTCTCATGTCACCTTCATAAATCACCTTTGGCAGGGTGTATTAGCCCTTTTTGATGATCTTGACCTGATCGCTCAAGTCATGATTGGATTCCTGCAGACATCATTCCCTCAAATGAACTCAGAGCATCTGAATTTCAGTTTTCAGACTTGCACCGTGGAAGTCTTCATACTTTAATGTATTTTAAGCCTTTAGGGACAATGCCTAGTCATTGTGAGAGTGGAATAAGTAGCACTGGTACGTGGAAAGCTCTACTCCAATCACTGGATGCAGGAGCTGAAGGGAAGCTTTGCTTTTGCACAATAAGCCCAGACCCAATGGGCCTCCTCTGAGCAGAAACCCTGTGTGAAACCCATCTTAGCTATGCAACTCAACACGCATTTCACACTGCTTAAAGATGACATTAGCTGTGGTCCCAATGGTAATGGAGTCTGATAACTCGTTATAAAACAAAGCTTTATTGAGGTAGTAGGAAAGATGAGCAACAATGTGCCTATACGGCAACTCACCCGATCACAGACACCAAACACAGGATGATAAGAGATGCCATGGCTCAAGTGGACTGCCAGGGACATCTAGCAGCCACAGCCAATCGTTCTGGCCTCACCAGTGGCAGTGTGATTGGAGAGAATCATCATAATGTGGGCGGCATCCTGCCTACGCTGCCCTTCCCGGTCAAGGGCCGGGTGTCAGGAGGCAGGGTGTCACTAGCTCAGCTGGCCTTCAGCTGCCCGGAGGGATACGAAACGATATGGGAAAAAACACAGGCGAGAAGTCATTTGTCTGAGTAGCATCCACAAAAAGAATAAAAGGGTAGCTGAAGGCAGCTATGTGCAAAGTTAGATGGTTCTTTCAAGTTACACATATATAAAATGAATTGCATAAGGGAGTGCCGTCTAGCTATTATTAGCAGGCAAGCTGCAAAAGGCAACAAGTATAAGAGCAAGCTCTGAGTCATTTCCTTCTACTATGTAAATGTCTCACAGAGCCGAGAAATACCAAGTCTCTTAACTCTCAGCCTGGAAGCCCTGCAGTAATCATGCCAGTACTGGAAACATTCCGTTTGCAGCTAAACTTGCCCATGTAACCATATAAATACATTTTTTAGGCATTTAAAAAGTTATAAAACTGCTCCCACCCTACAGAAAGCTTGATTAGATCATAGAGAACAATAAATAACAGTGTGCGCGGCTGGTTATGCATTAGCAGTACAGGTACCCCGATAGACATGCTGGGAAATGACAGGAGAAATCCCGCCCCTCCCGCAGCCTCCGGGGCCGCGCGCCCCAGAACCGCTCGTCTCACCCGCTCACACGCTCGCTTGTGATTGCCTGGCAGCACCCGCCACCCCTTCTACTTCACCCAGAAGCACATCGGGCCTGGGAGGCCCTTCCCCTGCCTACACGGGGTGCCGCCATTATGTTTTGGACTCCATTTTTGGACAGTTTTTTTCCCGGTCCAAAGGAAGCTGGGACAATCTCAGGGCTGCCTGAGAGCGCGTGGGTATGATGGTGTCAAGAAACAGCTGTCGACCAATCACAGAGCAGTGTCACTTTTAGCAAAATGGCTGCTCCCTGCCATAAAAAGGTGGCTCCCTGTCAAAAAATGGAGTCCAAAACACCGTCTGCTCAGTGTAGTGCCAAACCGAAGGGGTTTTTTTACTTAATTTGCCTTGCAACAGCCCCTTCTTATATGTGGTATGACAAGGAGAAAAGTGAAGGGAGATTGCATGTTGATGGAATAAGATTGTACTTTGCAGGTCCTAGCAGCTGACCCTCTCACTTGGAAGATTGCCCTAGGAAGTCCAAATAAAACAAAATTTGGGGCCCTGAGCTCAGCCAGTATGTTTTCTTGTATGAACTGCAGTACTTCAAGCACCACGCCTATGCTCACGTTCTCCTCTACTACGATCCTGTGAAGCCCTTGGTTTCCAGAGGAGTGGTGGAATTACCTGCCCAATTTTCACTCATTTTCAATGTAATTTGATTGCATGAAGCTCTTTGAAAGGGGGGCAACACAGGGTCAAGTATCGGTAACAACGGACTCCCATTTCTGAAGGCTGCCGTCGGGCTGCTGCCGTGTCTCTCCTGTACCTGGCTTGCGTGGACAGAGCTGTACCTGTCCAACACGGCATTCAGCGCGCGCTTGCTAGCCAGGCACGCATACCTTTCCCACAGCAAAAATGTCAGTGAGATGTTCTTTCAGTAGGACAGACCTCTGCATTTCCTTTTCTACAGAAAAAATACTGTTAATGCTTTAACGGCGCTGAGGCTGAAATTATTACCCTGCTATAAACTTAGAAAACCCTTTAGGCAGAAAGAGTTATTCAGGGCCATGTAAATCTAGAAGCATATCTGAACTATCTTAATATTTTGGAATGTCATGATGTATTTAGAGAAATTTTTAATTCAGCTGAAGATAGTTTTTTTCAAAGTTCTGGGCAGGAATGAGTCTGTGGAGGCCTGAGCTGCATTTATTACAAGCTCTTTAAGGGACTTGCCTGATTCTAAGCTCTAGCAAAAAAAGAGTAAATTATTGACGAGTAGGCAGTGCAATTCCCTCTCCAGAGTCTTCTGGTCAAATTAATATAATCAATACACCACAAACTAGCAATCACTTTTTCATATTTATTTCACTTCTATAGCATTTATGTATAAGACAAAATACAGCCACTAGAACGTACTATATGGTCACATCTACAAAATTGGAAAAGGATTTTAAAAACACCTCCACCTTATTGGCTTCATATTTCCTATTTGTAAAGCCTGGAGCTGTATACCCTGTACAGATAAGAAATATAAAAGGCATGAGCAATAGGGAAGGGTATCTGTGCTGATGTGGCAGACAGCTCAGCCTTAAATTTAGACAATGCAGCAAGAAAGGATGTAAAAGGATCTAAAAAGCTGGTTTGGTTTAAAGTGTTGGTTGTCACCTGCAAAGTGTCAAAACCCCACGTTGGTATCAGTGTGATAAAGATACCAAGCTGCTGTCCTCCTTGCTGCCATGCTTCATTGTCAGTATGAAGGAGGAACAGAGAGACTTCTTTGGATTAACAGTAGCAAAGTCATTGAATTTAATCCAACCCCATAAAAAAAGCTCTCCAAGGGACTGTGCATGCAGGAACCCAACACACTGAGTTTGAGCAATCATATCGCAGAAGCCTGTCTGCTGAACAAAAATGATTAATGCAAAAAGTTAGCCGATTTGACAATTAGAAGATGATCATACTGATTTCATACAAGGAAGCATTACTGTTATGCTAGCATACCTCCTTCACAAGGCTGAATCAATTTACATTGTTCAAACTAATGGCTAAGTGTTGTAATCTACTCCAACTGTAGAACAGATTGAAATCTTCAGAAACTATGTAATTAATATTATTCCTAATGCATCACTACATTTGATGGAGTTAGCTTCCTGTGATTTAGCCAAAAGAAAAAGTGTTTTGACATTAGATTCTTGAATCCTGAAGACTCAGAGTAGAGTTTGACATGTGAAAAGCAATTAAAGTGTGATTCATTAATCTTGTACTGAACAGTGGATGGCTCGCAGCTGGGTGGAATTAAAAATAGAGGGACGAAATTAACATGCTTTATGGGTTATCATTGTACGCAATGTCACTACTGCTATCATGCTTTTCTAGATGACTTTAATATTCATGTTAAACAAACTGGAAACTTTTCAGATCTTGCAATAGCATAGTAATACTTCTTTTAGTCCAGGAAAAAATTCTGATTACAAAATGTTCCCTTTCTTGCTGTTATGGATTTTAGGTTTTTTAGTTTTTGTGTTACTCTGCTGTATGGATTAGCAAGAGAAAATGAAAATTATGTGGAAGAAACAAACTGCCTTCAGAAATTCAGATTAGCTAGAGTATTGATTTGCTTTTTCTTCCTGTTTCTAGATGGTATGTGTCAGAAGAAATCACTAGCCAAAAGCAAGTAATGAAAAATTTAACAAGATAGAGTAATGTTTCACTAATGTTGATCACAGGTGTAGAAAAATTGTACTTCAGTTCTAGGAAGGGAAGCATTCTTGTTGGTGTTTTTTTTGTTTTGTTTTGTTGATGCTGTTTAATTTGAGTATTCTAACAATGTGTATTTTGCTTTGTGAACAAATATTACTATGGTGCATTCTACATTTCATCAGACAAACCTAACCTTCAAATTGATGTCACCATGCTTTGTCATTAGCATCATCAAAATATACTATCACTTGGAAAATAAACATGGACTGGTGGCTAACATTCATAACAAGAATGGCTCGAAGCATCAAAATTCTATGCCAGTGCAAAGTCTCTGATAATTTTTTTCACTATTTCTCTCTGATTGAGCCCAACTTGGTCGAGAGTGGGCAATGTTTTATTCTAAGTACACTGTCCAGTGTCTCGACAGACGTAAACTGAGAAGTTACACAACAACCAGGAGACTTTAACAGATCTTAATACTGAAGTGTTTTTTCAGACTTGCAATAACATCCTGGAATGAACCTGAGTGCAGTTTATTTTTTTGTTATACTAAATGCTTTCCTTGTGCAAGAACTCTTTTTATACAAAGCACAGTTGTTCCAAAGAACGAAAATGGGCAAACCAACTGACCAATGAGCATTAATGAGCATTAATCTTGTAGAAAATTTCTCAAACATAAACAGAGAATAACCTGCAGTCACTGTGATCACTGATTTATTTTGTTTGCTAATGAGGAACAGTTCTTGCAGCCCTGGGACCAAATTAATGGGTGAAAATCCTCATGTCTGAAATTGCATGGAGCTGTGCAAATTAAAAAAATTACCTCTTAGCTGGGGTGAAGTAAGGAATTAAAAAAAATAAGAACAGAGGGAAGAACAAAGCACATCCTTTAAGGATGCATTCAGAAAAGCAGGAGTGTTCTTTGTTTTTATGTGCACACTGCAGTCACCCTACAGCCAAGGTCATAAGAAAGCTCCTAGGAAAAACAGCTCAGAATAATAAAAATAACACTAGCAGAACCAATAATGTTCAGGGCATTCACAATATATTTTAAAAAATAAAACCCAAAACCCAAAAAACAGGATTCCAAAACACTAAGAAAGCCTGAGGGTTAATCGGATTACAGATTGGAGCGAGAGGATTAGTGACTATGCCTTCTGAACAGTGTCACTCTATCAACACGGATCGTGTTCTGAAACAGGGAATCAGATACAGCTTATTCCCAAGTACCAGTTCTGAGCCAAATTCTATTATAATTGCGTTCAGTGGGAATTCTCATGCAGTGAGAGAGCCAAAATGAATAAAATAATTATAATCCAGATGTAAGGTATTGGAAAAAATAGCTAGTTATTAGACAGCCAGCTTTTTGGAGGGATCATAATATTGTTATTGGTAGCAGACAGATAAAAGTTTTTTCTCTCCTTAGGCTTCAGCTGGATTTCACTTTCATTTCAGACTACGTACAAGTTCTTTTGTTGCTCAGAAACACATCCCAGTAGGCTGCACATTACCTCCACAAGGAATATCACTTGCAAGGAACATGTAAACCAGAAGAGGTGTGAAACTACTGCCGTGACCCAGACCTGAGTTGGAATAGGTATGTATCTTCCGCAAGGATGTCTTGTGTCAGTATAAAATATGGATAAAGAAAAAATTGCTCTGATCTGCCAGAAATGAGGGGGTTATAGTAGTACAGATTGAATAGCCAGTCTAATCAATTGTCCGTATCACTTCTGAGTACACAAAAACGATACCTACATCTAATCAAGATAACTTTAAGAACATACCACTCATCAGTAATTCTATAGGAAATTACAAGATTTGCTAAAGAATAAAGAAGTTAACTTCCACTTCTGAAAAAAACATGAATTCTGCATTTCTCAGTAGGTTTCAGTCTCCAGAATTTTGCTGTCATCATAGTGCCATGATCTTATTTGCACAAAGGGAAAAAAAAAATCTCTCCCCACAAAAAACATTGCCTACACTTAAACAAGAGTGGCCCTCATTTTAATATACATCATCTTTTTCAGTGACAATCTTGACTCTTATTAAGACAGGAAAAGTGATTCTTACCAATAGTAGGGTGAATAAATATTTGCAAGACTGCCACGTGGCCATAGCGTTTACAACTGACCTTTGCTCATCTCAGTCAGAAATACAGGTCCATTCCTTGATTGCTGTAGGAAAATGGAAGGATTCTAAGAGTTGGCATGAGTCTCGGGTATCAGTTAGGAAAAAAATATTTCTCTGAACAATCAGAGAATGCTGGCTGTTCAACCAAGATACTTACACACCTTTCCTAGTGTTTCAGTACAGTTCTGAAATGAAAGGAAGATGATATTTTTCTTTTGAAGATAATTTTGGTTTATCTTTAATATGACGCTCTCACCATCACAGAAAAAAATCTCTAAATGAAAAGGCATACTTACTATTTGTGACTATGGTCACACAAACGCAACCTAATGATTTTTGTATCTATATTTGCTCATACCTCAGAAGTGACCCCTTCTGATTCAACAATGATTGCATTGAGTTTTGTGGGTTATAAGGAGCCAGGTCAAAAGGTGTTCCAGTTTACTTTTCAGCATTTTTTATTCTGGCAGGGCAGCACACCATAATAGATAAAGAAATCTGTGTTTCTATACCCCTAGCCACTGCAGTAGGATTTTAAATCAGAATTTACTAACATGCCCGTTGAATATTTCATATCAACAAAACTTAAGTCCTTCAGTCTATCAGTATAACAGATTTCTAGACATATATCATCTTCCTGAAGCTGGTTGAAAACATGGGAGTTGTAACGATGTCTTCGTTAATAATGGGTATGTTGATTTGGTGGGGTTTTGCATTTTTCATTTTTGGTGATACCATTTCTTTCAGCATTCTTGCATTCTTGTTTTTAATGCCAGAAAATGGTTGGTAGGAAGTCCATGATAAATCTCATGTACACAGGTAATTTATTTGAGACTGATGTCAGTAGAGCAGTTCACTAGATACTTAAATCAGCCCTAGGTCAAACAAGGACTGCACGTGCATATTTCATAGCCTAGGGGTCAAAATTTTTTTATTCAAGATTAAGTGGTAAATACCACATAACACCAGAATGTTTCCTGGAAACTGTATATTGGGTTGGCAGGTGGCATGAAAGATTGGTTAGCGACTAGCGACCTCTATTTCGGGAAGACAGCTTAGCGGAAGAGCTGTCCCATCAGACTAAAAGGAACGCGATCTTCCCTGTACCGTCTATCTATTTGGAGCTGAAGTGTGTCATTTGGCAGGTGACTGCCTTTCCCCAGTCATTTTTTTTGGGAATGACTACTGAATGAGTAGCCAACTTTGAGGGATGAGGCAGAGGATATATTGCATAGAAATTACAAGGAACTGTGGATGCATTTGATATTTTACCAATGTAGAAAGCTGATTAATTTGATGTTGTTATTCATTTGATTTTTTCATTGATTTGTTGTTGTTCGTTTATAACTTTGAGTTGCCAATGTGTAGGATATGCCTTGTGCTACTTAGCAGTCTAGTTAAGAAACTGTATGCAATTAAAAACTCACATAGTTTAACTCTTTCTTTCCTAGATGGCATTCTCTGAACTTGAGGAGCCCTCAGAGTAAATAAAAGCAGCTATGCAATCTGTTGCTTGATAAGTAACACCTCTTGTAACTATGGCCTGCATTGGAACACGGCTGCTTCTCAATGTTCTTTTTCTCCTCCTCCTTTTTCTAAAGGAGTATCAGAATTTTGGTGGCCCAACATGATGGTAACAATTGATTGGCCAGGGTAGAAGTTGATCAGCTCCTCAGAAAAAAGACAAAAAAAAAAAATCTGTACTTGTCAGAATGCTGAAAGGAAAGTGTTTTTTTCAAGTTTTTAGGCATTTTAAGTATCCTCTTGATTTCTAATCCCATTGAAACCAAGTGGAGATAGGTACTTAGGAAAGTTTCAAATCTGTCCACACAAAGATGATTTTCATCCCCTAGGATTTGTTCAAACAAAACAGGGCTTCCCTTGAACAACTTGTTCATTTCCCACATTTCCTCCCTCCCACTTTCCAAGTGGGCCAGGAAGGTGAAGCAGTGTTAAGTGTGATCTCAAATGGCGTGTTTCATCCTTTCCCTGCACTTTCTGCATGTCTGTACCTTGCTGTGAGTTTCTACCAGCAGTCTTCTGCAGGGCTCAAAGGCTTCATTCCTGCTTGAAACACAATGTCTGCTGGACTCTTGACATGACTTCATGACCTGGGCTGCTTTAACAAAGGTCATTATCATACCACAGAATATGGATAATTGCATCGTCTTCTAAGTTACAAAACCCTGAAGTTTCTAGCCCATCTAAGAAATATGTTCTGACATCCTTGCCTGAAAGGTGGTGAAGTTAGCAATTCATACTTCATCTACAGGCTTTCCTTGCTGTCTCCTACGCAGAATGAAAGCAGGAACAAAATAATTAGCTTCATGAAATATGAAGTGTCTTCCTTTTTCTGAGCAGTACAAGCATTTCTGAGTGTTATTCTTTTATAAGATGCCTTTCCAAAAGCATTTAATGAAGGAAAGATGAAAGCTAATGGAGTAGCAGTTGAATGTTGCTTTTTTCTAATTTAAAAGATATATTCATTTTCTTTTTACCGCTAGCTTATGTCCATATATCATTTTGCCTTACTGCTCTAAAACAGGAATAGCGGTATGCAACTCTGAAAAGTGTTCTCATTATTTTTACCTTACTATCACACAATTCAAGATACATTGTATCAAAGATGCTACATAAAAAACAAATTAAAATTGAATTGCAGTAAAGCTACTAAAAGAATTCATTGCACTTCAAAGAGTTTACAACTAAATATGTTATGTGGTGGGAATGGACAATTAAGTGCAAAGAATAAGTATTAATGTGCTGGTTTGTAATAACTGTTGAATGTGTGGTGATGTGTATTTCATTTGGTATGTTTAATTGCAAATAATATTGGTGATTCATATATGCTCAAGGCTGCCCCAGTGTGTGGAAAATCTTTTCACTTTCTTAAATCATGGGATGGAGTAACACTTTCTTCTACGCACACACTTCAGTAACAGATTGGTTGGCAATAACTTCCTATACAACCACTATTTTTGTGACACTATCTTTATGTTTTCATATCTCTTATGGAAGAATTCAATAACAGTAAGGCTGGCGTTATGAACTTTTCAGGAGGGCGATTCTGCAGTAGTTTGCTCTCTAAAATGACTTACACGAATCACTTGGTACATTTAGAGAATTCAAAAGATTTTAGATATAATACTCCATTGATTCTGTTGCTGGGAAAACTGAAATTTTACAGTGCTACTGATATATGCCATAAAAAAAATAATAAAAATGCTTCTTCTGCTAAAGCCAAGCTTGCTTTTGCATTATGAGAAGCAAAATATTCTATTTTAATGATTTCACTAGCGTACTTCATGTTATAATTTTTAGGAAATGTCTTATGACCTGGTCCTGTAGAGTACTAATCACTTGGCTTCTGATGGAGCTATTGGGCTCCGAGGTAGCCTTGCCAGGTGAGGTGGAAAGTGTATTTTTTTTTCCAGAAAGTAACGTAAGACCCTGCAATATTTCCAGTTCTCCTGCAACTGACATGGGTGGGGATGTTCTAAAGGAGAGACAGATGAAACATCCAATAGTTGTGATCAATAGGGAAATCCAACCCTGTCCTCACAGCATGTGCGTTCCTCCCCAGAGCTGCAGGTTGATACCTGTCTTTAGCAAAAAAACAGCTTTGAGCCTTCCAGTGCTATACTGTTTCATGACTAAAAAATACTGTATGTCCATCTGATGGAGTCCAGATGAAATACTAATAGTGGCAGAAGAAACTGGGAAAAAATATAAGAAAAGGCAGCATGAGAAAATTACTGTTCCTGTCCTCATTCTCTTTACAGACCTGTTATCCACACTTAACCTACCCTGTCTCAGCATCTACCTTGAGACACAAAGTGATTAAGAATATTAACGCAATATTTCTGGCCAAAAAAAGTTCCATGAACAGATTAGAGATGGAGATTTAAACTGTAATTGAAAGTTTGATGTGAAGATCTTAATTGTATTCATTTTCAGTTCTTGTTGCACTCCTGGAATAAAAGAGGACAGTAATAGACCTCTGATTCTTCCGTTGATTTGTGTGTACTGTTTTTCTCTGTTGTAAGAGCTTGAGGACTAACTACCTTTAAACAGCCATTCATTTTAGGGAGCTTAATTCTCTAGAGACTGCTATAATTTCCTAGACACACTATGTCAGGTTTCTCAGACTAGGAGGGCTAGTGTTACTCTCACATAGTTAATGTGTTGGTTTTGATTTTTAAAAGAAAGAAGTAACAGCTAATGCTAATTTAGCATTTAATGTCCCTATGAATATCAAGAACTTAAAGATCTACTTATGCATATTAACGCTGCTAATGCCCGAATATTGATGCATTCATCATGAAAAAAATCAACCCTCAGAAAATACCTTTTCCACACCAAATGTGCTTTAAAATTATTTTAAAATAATTACTTTATCACATAGCACTTACGGTAAAGTTCTACAATTTAGAAAGGCCAGATGGGTAACACTGCTGCTTTTCCAGAGGTTGCTGCTGAAAATGGTATCACTGCAGCAGTAATTATCCTCAGGATTTTATGTGGCCTTTCTGAAGTGTCCCAATTAGTGACACTTCAGCCTGAAAAGAGGTGAAGCTCCTTTCTAGCAAATTAATTTGTTGCCAGATGATAGGAAACTGTTTGTATTTCCTGGTCAGTTACTGACTTCCTTAGGTAATTGAGATCCTTATCGAATGTCTGAAGTCTTCACCCAAAGCTACCTTGGTGTGCTTGGGGAAGGGAAAATATAACTTGTAGCTTCCGAATTTACTCTTTGCTCTGAGATGAAATGTCTCTGATATGAAACTCAGGGCATTAAGTGTGCATTCAGAGATCGTATTCAGACAATCATTTGTGGAGATATCTCTGAAGGTAGCTACTCATTTTTTAGCTGTGATTAAAAATCAGATACAATGCTAAGCTTAATAAATGGGATGAAAAATGCTATAGATGATATTATTACAATAATGTTATAAAAAGTATGCCTGCCCCAGGATGGCTATGTTCAGTTCAGGCCTCTCCATCTCAGAACTACCAAAGAGATGTAAAAGACATTTAGAGATATGAATCAGGGCTCTGCTTGACACGCAGAGATGGAATAATATCGGCTGACTGACAAAGTTATCATCTCTATCTGTCTGTAGCGCCGGCAGTGCACAGGCAGCTCAGATGTTCACGAATCAGCCGTTTTACAACACAGCAGCAGTTTAAAGTAAACCATTAGCTTTGCCAACCTATAACCTCTCTGCTTGTCAGTCAGATTTTTCAAACTGATTAGGAGCATATGAAACTCCCGTGTGAAGCAAGATTGAAAAGATCAAGACTCCTTCCTTGATAAGGAGTGGCACAAGTGACAAATGAAAGAGAACACGGCACAAATACACATGGAGACGTGAGCGCGAATGTTACCCCTTCTAACCGAAGAAAAACTGAGGATGGCCTGATGACACGGAAAGGTGGCTGTTGCAGAGAGGGAAGGAAACACCTTGCCCTGCAGAAGCATGCACAGAAGACGACACAGGAAGCGATAGAACTTGTCAACCATCAGCATTTGGGGGCCCAGGGAGATTCAGAAAAAAAGATTGGAAATATATGTAGAAAACAACAAAAATAACCTTGGTCGTTCAGTTAATAAGTTAATAAGCTATTCGATTAAGCTAAGTAAAGTAATGATTTTAAAAGTACTGTAAGGTGATATAGAGTCTTGGAAGAGGTATGTCTTTGCTTGCAGTATATAAGAAAATTATTACTCCCTATGAGAAAGGAAGAAGTTTCCCCACCCCTAAGGAGTTAAGTTATGTTGTAATTTGTGGTAAAAGGCATTGTCTGAATGAAGGAAGAGAATACAAAGCATCCAAAGTCCTGTTCAGTCTGACAAATCACAATGAATAAAGGTCAGTATATGAACAAGTGATTTTCCACTGTTGTTTGTCCTTCTCAGTTAAGAACCTCAAACATTTCTGTCTGTAACTTTTATCTCAAAAAAACCCACAAAAACATGAAGCATATATCATGCAAATTGTTTAATTTGGTTTCTGTAATAACCGAATAAAGAAAAAAATGCATGAACAGAAGCAAAGAAGCTGTTCTTAGGATATCAAGTAAGTAGATAGAAAGCAGCTGGAGATGTAGCTAGGTGTCAAGAGAAAATATAAAGGAAAAGGAAGAATAGAGAGTATATCCCGATTTAACTCCATCCTGCACAGTTTCGAAGTCCACTCCAAAGCAGCTCAGGAAGGCTTGTGCTTAATATTAGACTAGAATTCAAATAATCTCATCACTGAACCTTGTAGAGGCAAAGGTGACTCTGATTCACTGAAGAGGTTACTTGCATCAGGATTTCAGTCTGGACGGACAGTAAATTCACCACCCTTCTGAACCTTCTGTACTTCTGGGCAAGATATGGATGGAGTCTTACCAGTGAGGGGACAGCACAAACGGAAGAAAATCTGCCTCTTAAAGAGAGCTAATGGGCAGTTGCTTTCCTACCTGGAGTACAGAAGGAACCAGAATTCAACTCACCATAATTACTTCAGTGGTGCCCCTGCAGAGAGCGTGATTTGTTTCCTGAAGTTTGTATATTACGGCTGCCACTAATTTGTTGTGTTAAATTTTAACAGTCTGTGTTAATGGTGCATTGTCTACCAATCTGTTACCAGTTTGTTGCATCCAATTTACAGACTACATTGCTCAAATTCTCCATCAATTTGTTGCATTACTGCCTGTGCAGTTTATGTGGCCCAAAGGAATACACCTTATATGCAAAGCCAAGAGTTTATTGTTAGCTTAATTAAAGTCTTAACAGTCTAATCAAAGAATTATTATTAGTTGCAATGAAGCTAACACTGAAAGTTCGCGTTATATATGGTTAAACCTGATACATTTCTCCTTTACGCCTTCCTCTGATGTTATGCTCCTCTTTTTAGTGCCCCTTTGACTGCTGAGGTTGATGATTTTAGCCAGGGACAGGAGAGTTACAGCGAGTTGTCAGCATCCAGCGTCCTTTGCCAAGAGGTGTATCTTGCTGATGGTGGGTGTTTCCCCCTCTGCATTTTTGGGTCCAGTTAAGTTAATTTTTATGCATTTGCTAATGCAGACCTTTTACTTGCTCTTGGTTTGCAGTTCCTTGGTACGTATGAGTTTACCACATAGTGTGATTTGGAAACTTGTTCTTTGGTCTCTTTGTTACCCCTAAAGCTGGTTTTACCTAGCTCCTGAGTTTGTGTTTCTTTGGTGACCAATACCTGACCACTGATGAGTTTTTATAGTCCTGGGGCCTCCAGTATAATCCTGTTTCTGTATTTGCAAGTTATCTGCTATCATTCCATGCTTGTATTCTTGTATGATGCATTTTATTCTCTGTTATTACTCTCTACCAGTTAAAGAAGTCTATACATATAACACACCCGTACAAAGCTAAGGAAAAGCAAAACCAAATAACATAATAGCTAGACAGCTGTTTCTACAGACGTGCACCAGCAAGGCCTTATTGACTGAGCTACAAAGCTGCAAGGCATCACCAACTGAATTGCCGCTGACTTTCCATGCCTCATTTTCTGCTGTTGCTCGGTAATGTTTCATGAAAAGACTAGACTGGGAGAGCACCAGGTCACCATGGGGCACCATCTTTCCTGTATCTAGAGTCTCTTCTGACCATGGTCAGATCCGGGATAGAGATGCATTTGGTTGAGAATCATTCTGTGAGAGTAGCTGGGAGGAGTCTGCCGAACTGCTCTAGGAAAAGGTCATCCTTAATATGGTATCAGCTGGTGATTTTTTCTAGAAAAAAATACCACACATTAAACCACAAGTTGAAGTAATGTCAAATAATCATATGGGGTTTTTCTTTTTTTTTGTCTTTTTTGTTTGTCTAGATCAACTGCAAAGTCATATAGAAAATGAAAATCCTGGTTATATTACTTATCCTTATATAAGCTTTCTTTCCTTAAAAAAAAAAAAAAAAGGAAACCAAATCTACAACAGTTTCTCATGTGTCTTTCTTATTCTTTGTACGGTACCAGAGTAGGAAGAAAGGTTCTTTCTTTCACATTACCAGCAGTTTCTCCCAGTTGCAAGTGGAATTTAAAAGATTCATATTTCTTTTCTGCATTATTTTGATGATGATGGAGGTGAGAAGACTGATTTTTTTTAACTCTGCTTCATTTTTCAAATGTTCAATACTTCAAGGTTTTCATCATAGCATTTTATTTTTTATTTACTCTAAGTACATGGTCACTGTGGGAAATAGAAATGTGAATTGTGATGCTAATTTGTGAATTATAACTAATTATTGTGAGAACAGAGATGTCCTGGATATCTAGAAAAACAGGGAAGAAGGAGATAAAGGAAAAAAAATAAAATTAAGTCCTTTGAGTTTTTCACCCTTTTTTGTTATCATGTATAAGCTGTTAGCTTTTCTTGTGGGTTTAGTGTTTGTGCCTTGCCTTTGAGTGCCAAGGAAACTTTTTCTTTTGGCCTGCGTGCCCTACTTAAACATTTTCAGATTGTGAAAAGATGTCTTTATGACAATACTTTGCTTTATGGCAATAAGATCATTACCTTTTGATGTTCCTGCAGTAAAATTAGAAGATGTGATGAAGTTAAGTGTAGAAAATGCTACCAAAGCAGCATAAAAAGGTCATAAAATACCGTCTTAATAGACAATTTACTGGAAACTTGGGGAGTGGGAAAAGCACTGGAAAATATGCTTTCCTTTTTGCTTATATGATTTAATTTCTCAAAACTTGATTATATTCCTAACAGCACCAAACACCATGCCTTTTACAATGTTGATTTTCCTAGGAGTCTCCCTCAAAACAAACTCAAATCTGGAAAATCCTTGTTTTCAGTTCAGTGCAGATGAACAATTAAAAGCTGAAATTTTATGTTACTTGTGGTGTTTTGAGTGTCACTGCATGGATCCCACTATTTGAGAATGACAAATTCACAAATTTCATCCATCCTTCCTAAATTGCAATTAAAATAAAAAAGGGAACTAGTTTAAAAAATTCTGTGTATCTGACATTTGGAAATCAGATACCTTATAAAAATTTCTAATTTCAAAATAAACTCCACCTAAGTACACTAAAATTTTTATTGAATTTTGTCATACTTATTTGAAGATTTTATCCATTCAAGTGTCTGTAATTTAGGTAACAAGTTCTAATCCTGCTGGTGGTGCTGAGATCTGTTGCATCCTTTGGAATTTTGTGTTTTGAGGTGCCATATCGTGAGGATAAACTCTTGCACAACCTCATATATTTGCATCTACTCCAGGTGGAGAACAAGAAATACCGAGAAAACAAGAGGAAAGGAGAAAAGCAGAGAAAACAAGAGGAAAGGAGAAAAATTATAAATCCCTGCTTGACCTTCTTCATGTTTTCTGTTTGGAAACTGTAGCATCATGTGGTTCAAAACAGTTATTTCTCTCAGTGAACCCCAGAAAGCATAATAACACAGATACATGCTGTGACAGGGGGAGGTATGACTTTTCTCCACAGCATAAGAAGCTTTCTAGCCAGAAAAGCATAAAATGATCTTTAAGTGGTTTGCCTTGGAAAAAAGTTAGGACATGAACAACTAGAACAACCTTCCAACAACATTTTGTTTGTCAAATCCACCAATGTCATGAACGCTGTGTATTTGCATAATGAAATGATGTCAGATAAAATGCAAGTTTACTCTGCTGATAGCAAAGTTGTGTGTAATAATTATGGTTTCTTGTTTATATCCGGGAAACTAAAAACCTGCAGATTCACAACACAACAAATTGAGAATAGATACAATGTCCCTCAGATATGGATATATTGTTTTCTTCCTTGTTTGTTTTTTGTTTTTTTGGTCAATGTCATTATCCGTCCTTGGAGGTTTTACTTATTTGTTCCACAGCAATTTTTTTTTAGAAAAAATATGACTAGAAGGAGGAAGGGAAAAACATTAATCAAATACGCTAAGCACTGGAGTCTGCTTCAGTGTATTCCTTTTGTTTGATATTTAGAGAACAGTTGCATGAAGGATTTTAACCCGATTTTGGTAAAAAATGGATTTCAATCCTCAGTATCATACAACGGAAGATGCAGTAAACCATATTGAGTTTAGAGTTGAAATTTTGGGTTCTGTCTCCATGTTTATTGATCCCTCCTACATTTCTTCCTTATTTGCTCTTGTCTCATATAATTCTGTGAGATAATTCTGGGAACATTTCTGTTTAACTTCAAACTGAGAGCAGGCACCGTATGGCCTGCTCAGCTGACACTTCTATCTAAATAATTGAAGTGATTGTCCATTAAAGATTTGCAGCCTCATGACACATTTCCCAGTCATGACAGTCAATCATTTAGGAGGTCAGCTCAACCTTTCCTGCATTTACTTTTCTGTAAATTAACATCTGGCCATAAAAAAGGTATTGCTGTCAGAACTAAGCTGAGATACTTTAATATGCTAGTGATGATTGAAAGTACTGCACGCCAATATAAAAAGAAGTTTCCAGGAAAATAGGTTTTCACATCTCCTTATCCTAAACCAGTAACTTTTAAAATTCATTGGCACTGATTTAGCAATGATGAAAAGATAGGCAGTGGTATCTGACTTTTTGAAGTGGTCACAAGCTTTCTTCCAATTGCAACAAAACAAATATTTTGAGACTTGAAAAATGAAATCTATTTTTACTATTTCAAAAATTAAGTTTAATTCAGTTTGAGGAAGATCTTAACTCAGAGAATTTTATATGAAGTTGTTTTGGGGCATGTAGTAAAAAAGCTAATTATGAACACTCTTTTCAATGTTATCATCTTCCTTTTCATTCTCTGAGATTTTGGTCAAAATGGAAATTAGAAATGTTCCCTCTCCCAGAGGAGAGAAAATAGAGAAAGCACTCTACTTTTTTTTTTGTAATCTCTGCAATGGGATTCTTCAACTTTTTAAAACTCTGTTGCTGTTGCTGTAATTTTATGGTTTAGCAATGACATGTATTGAAATGGCCTGATTCATCCCTGCTCTTTCGTTCTCTTTGTCTCACATTTGTCTGGCTTCCTGAGGAGTCTGTACATATATCTCTGGGAAAAGAGACATCACCATACTCTTTTTAGTAGTTGCAATCGCTTAAGGGCCAGAACCAAGCTATGGATGTCCCTCCAAGCCCGGTCTCCCTTCGTTGGGCAGGTTCCTCTTCCTAATGACGTCTCTACTGAATGTAAAATAGTAGCAATCTCCAACAGAGGTTGCACTAATAGATATTTAAAGAAGTACGAAGAAAGCATATTAACCTTGTATAGAGATTAACATCCCTTCTGTGGTATGCCACTTGATGCTCCTCAGTTTGTAGTGTTTTCACCCAATTGTTCTTAAAAGAGAACAAGTGAAATGATGAGGTGTTCTAGCTGCGTTACTGAAAAGGTGAATGAGTGTGAAAATGGATTTGAGACACTACTACAAGCAAAATGAAACCTAAACCATCAAAGAACATTTTTTGTGTGTGTGTTGCATCGTATCATCTTGTAACCCCCAAATCTTTAAAGTGCTCATTAAAGGTCTCTTTCTGAAATACTTTCAGCTTCATACATTAATAAAGAAACTTTCTTTGTAGTTGGTTCTTTTTTCAAACTCTCCCAGTGAACCAGCCCCTTGCAAATCAACAGGCATTCAAAGTGCTGTTAACCACTTAGATAAAAACCCTTTGCATAACCAACCTATCTGCCTGCTTCTGAATTGCTTCAGACTGCAGCCTTCAAATTCCTTCTTACGGCCTATCCTATTTTTGTCAATGCCTTTACTAAAGATTGCCCTCCAGAAGGTCAGGCATTACATTACGAATCAATCATTGCTGCCCTTTCGACTCATTAGCCTCAATTTCCTTCATTACAACTGAAAAGCTTGTAGGAGTTGATCAAAAAGCAACACAGCAGGGAACTAATGGAGGAAAAGAAACATTCTGCATGGGTAAGTATTAGTTGTAAACGAACTATTTTGGAGAATTTGTTCAACACCTCAACAAAGACTTTCATTAGACCACATCAGTTTCATTATCTGCCTTTTTCTGGAGGTGTCTTAGACATGCCAGAGGGAAATTAAGAGTGAAAATGAGCAAAAATGTCAAATATGTAAGTGTGCATAGACAATGCCATGGTCAGGACAGGAAAGGATTCAGTGAGAAGGCTTGGCAGAAGAAACATGGTTTGATTTTAAATGATTTTCTCTTATTTTCATGTATTTCCTTCTGCTTCTAAACTAGAAAATAAGGAATGTGGTATGAATAAGGCTGTTACATAATTTGCCTATTGTTTCTGTTTCTCCATTGATAAAATAGAGATACTGATCGTTATGCTTTGCAAAATCTTTTGCAATCTACTACTAATAAATATATACACACATATATGTACAATGATATGCACATGTATTATGATTATAAATGAGCATGTCTGTAGGTTGAAGTTTTACGCATAATATGTTTTCAATTTACTTTCTTAAATTATTTAACCATCATAATGATATGATGTGAAAGAGTCTAACAAATTCATGAGGTTCAGTGTGAGCCCAAACTTACCAAAAATAATTATGAAACACTTCTGTGAATACATTTGTTGAGTAACTCCAAAATAATGTGGCATTTTAGTAACACTGCCATTTAAACTCAGGAATTTCCACTACAGAAATTTATTTCAAATTGGACAATGTATACATTGCATTTTTTAATTTCTTCCATGATGAAATGAATCCCCCCACTTTTTTTAATAACACTATCCCTGTCCATTGAGTTGCTGGTTGCAATCCAGGGTATTAATTTAAAAGAAGATGTAAAATAAGCTTTTTTTCTCAGCATGTTTTTCAAAAGCTGCTTTGAATTGGGGCATGGAGTGTTCTTATTTCATCCCGTGAGAAACCTATTTAAGCAAATGCAAACTGTAATGCTTTATTCTGGTATTGTTCACTCATTTTGAATAGATACCAATACTTTGCCAGCGTGCAAGACACTAGAGACTCACATATGTTACGTGTCAGTAGTTACAGTAATCAAACTTCTGATAAGAGTGTTTCTACTGTATTCCGATATCACTGGATGGATATCCCACCCAACGTG
>NW_009194451.1:78709-91951 GCF_000690835.1 Fulmarus glacialis | reverse complement strand
CCTTCACTTCTGGACTTCTACACTCTCCCAGTGCACAAGTGCCAGGAAAATCAGGTTAAAAGGTTCGTGAAAGGAAGTTACATCATCAGTGTGAGAGAGAGCATGAGTCTTGTTCTCTACACACTTTTGTCTCAAGTGGAGACAAAGGGGTACAGCTAGCATATGACGTGTGCTAACACAGCAGTCTGGGGTGGGTCAGGCAAATAGCACCCTAAAAGCTCCTTTATCACCCTCGTGACTCTACCCTGCAGATCTACACCTCAGGCACAGACAGCTGCTTGTTTGGGTAGGAAAGCTGGGGCCACGTGCTGGGTGGTGAGCGCTCCCCCAGCCAGGCTCTGCTCTGTTACCCCCGAGCGCACGACCAGACCGTTCGGGTCATTGAGTCTAACTGAACTGGCATTATCACTACATATCAATAGTAGCCGACTGCAGAAAAAGATGCACGTATTTCTGCCTGAATGCACTCTTGCAACAAACCAAGCCAAGATTAAATGCACATGCATTGTTGCTTTATTTTTGTGAACTCCACACAAAATATGGAGTCCAGCCATATGAGAAAATGTCTTTAAATGAAGGTGCTGGAAATGTCTGTTGGCAAAGAAGGTGCTTTGCAGGAGGTTCTGCAGCAAATTCTGCTTGGTGGAGCGGACTCTTTTTCTA
The DNA here is from genome assembly GCF_000690835.1 of Fulmarus glacialis. Taxonomy (NCBI): domain Eukaryota; kingdom Metazoa; phylum Chordata; class Aves; order Procellariiformes; family Procellariidae; genus Fulmarus; species Fulmarus glacialis. The sequence goes on along the minus strand of NW_009194451.1, from coordinate 91,288 downwards.
CTCTTAAAATGGAAGGAGAACTGCACAGATCAACTCCTCTGCTTAAATAGAATATTATGGGAAATGCACTGGAACAACCCTTGGAGGATACCTGTCAGCCACCAGCATTTTCTTCCTTTCCTATCCCTGCATGGTATTGGGTATTTTTGGTGTTTGCAGGACTCTACTCAGCTGCACCTACACTAAATAGAGAGCTCCAGCTTTCCAGAAAAACTTTGCCAAAATATAGGCTTTCCGTTCCACCAGAAAGTTCAACCTTTTGAAATGTGCTTTGATCACACTGCAATACCAAGTCATGGAGCTATTATTACACCTGTGCCAATTAAAAAAAAAAAAAAAAGATGACTTTTTAAAAATATTGTAACAATTTATTCAAACCTTTTCTAATGTTCCCTTCAAATTTTAAATGTCAAATTCTAATACAAGAAGCACTGAAAAAATGAGATCAGAACTTGGTGGCTTAAACAAGTCAAAGTCAAAGTTTCAACATTTTCACATAGAAAACGCTGTTGATGTTGTGTGCCTGCAAAAATTTTGAAATTTCCTTGAGTCTACTGACCAGTAGAAAGGTCTCCCATCAGAAATGTTTTGTATTCATGAAGTTATTCAGAGCAAGCAGTTTCACATGCTCTAATGAGCTGTATGTGAAGACAGAAAACATGCACTTAACCAACAAACAATGTTTTTTCTCCACCCCATACTCAACAGAATGCAAAATAAATTCCATTATTTGCTTCATTTGCGTCTTTTGGGGACAGTAATATATGGTAAACATTATTAGTGCTTTACATTGACATCTGTCTGTGGAAGAAGGACTCAGAAGTTAGTCTTACCACAGGGTGTAAATTATCACTGACCTTCTGAAAAGAGAGTCCCAGACTGTGGCTGGGAACACCAGGAGTGGGGATGTCCCTGCAGGCCAGCCAGTCTTTGAGAATCTTTTTAAATGCTCATTGTAAATCCTGAAGATGTACAGAAAACTTCGGTTTCTGTGATGCTTTCTTAACCACAGGAATATATTTAACACATTAATAAAGGGGAAAAAAGCCAAACAAACCCTAGCAACAATCCAGTTCCTGTCATCTCTCTTGATTTTTCACTTAGTAGACTTCTTTATGGATTAAAAAACTTTTTTTCTTCTTCTTCTTGTAAAGAGTGTTCATTGAAGCTTGGCCAATAGATGGTATCACCCTTTCCAAAGTCTATGCTATGGGAGGCCTATGGAAGCATATCTGCTCAAGGCATTCATGCAAATTATTACTTACTGCCCTATATGCTCATAAATTAATAGCTTCTCTGTGGATGAAAAACAGAAATTAGACAACCATTAAGGTTGAACAATGTATAAAGAATATTAAATATTAATATATGAAATGAAAAAATATTGCAAGAGATATGAATAGATATGCCAGGAGCATAACAAGCCAAACCTAGGAATGTAAATAATAAAAACATGTTTTCAGCTAGATATTCTGGATGGTTTAGTATTCAAATTAAAGTTTGTTTTCCCATTCAATAAAACAAAACAAAAAGTATTTACCGTTGTTGCCTTATTTGCATGAGAGTTCATTTTCCTGCTGTGAACAGAAACAGGTCTTTAAGCGGAGGCGAATCAGGATGGAAAGGCCACTTTCTCGTCAGTGCGTTTTTCAAGGGGCATTTCAGTGAGGTGTGGATGGCAGCTCTGCAAGTTCAAGAGCAAGAATACCCCTTACAATTTTAAGTGTTATTTGAATGAGTAATTGCTAAGCTAGCTTGTGCATTTTAATGACTTTTGTCGGCAGCAACTATAAAATTGAAATGGAAATTGGATTAAGAGTTTACTTAATAGTAGGATAAGGTTGCCTGTTGCTAAAGTATTGCAGCTGACTGCATGTGTCACTTGTCTCTGGTGACAAGTTACCAGAGCCCCGTCGGAGCTGCAGGACCTGTCATTTCACATGGCGCAGCAGATGTGAAAAAACACGTTAAAAAGACCTGATTTCTTTGCGGATCCAAGTTCTTTTTTGAAATCCATTACACTCTGGCCAGCTTCAGTTTATTTCTGCTAATTTTGAATTAAATACTGCTGTTCTGTGTCCCCATGGGAATTATTGCGAAGGTGCTCTGTATGGATTTTGACCTTGACCGTAGGTTGCTTCAGCCAGACCGGTCCTTGATTCAGCCGCCTGTTAGGTCCTTAGGAGTGACAAGTGCACATACATTTAGTGACACATTGGACGGAGCATGCCCTTGCTCCCACAGACTCAATTTTATACAATTTCATTTAGCCATTATGATGTTCATTTCCAAGAGCTCAGGCCAGACTGTATCACAGGATGCTTTCCAAGAACTCTAAATTCACTTCTGCCTAAACCATCGGAGCGAATCCTACCAGGATACAGCAGCACCTCACTTTTAAATTGTGTGCATATTGTTCTACGGGCTTTGCTTTAGTTAGGGTACTGAATCTGGGCTGTTCCCATGCTGTGGGCTGTTTTGTGGGATTCATAGGAATGAGAAAACAGTAAGAAGGAATCTGGTAATTTGGAGTAGGCAGAAATTGTTTCTCAGGATAGTCCCAAAACAGTCTAATGAATGTAGACATCTGAGGATTTCAAATCCAGATACTTGGTTTCATCAACACACGCACACGCACACGCATGCACACACGCTCAGAGCACACCCTGGCTCAGAAAATGATTAATTGCTAAAGCTTTTGATTAATATCTGTTATGGAAAAATCCCAACATGCGTCTTAGGAAGGAAAGCTCTTAGTTCTGCCTGCAGTTTGAAAAAAATCTGAATCCTGACTACCTTTCAATGCTGGTAGGAAAAATGTTTCAAAATGACTGCTGTATTTTTATAAAACACAATAAGCACACAAGGCAGGATACCAATCCTTCTAAAGGCACATGAGAGTAAAGTCTAGCTGTCATAGTGCTTGGGGCCGTGTCCAACGCCGAGAAAATCCAAAATAACATTGCGCAACTGTACTATCAGACATAAGGTCAATCAGGTTCAGCTCCAAAGGAGGTGGCATCTGTTACCTACCTCATGTTTTAGTAAATAGTCTGTTTTTTATGTGACAAGTGCAAACACAGATACAAATTAATGGGAAAAGAAAAGCCCCAATTGTCCATTTGTGTCACATTGCAAACTGCTGGGTGAAAAACAGCCCAGCATCATTTAATCATCCTGTTTTCCCTATCCTTTTTCACTCATTACATTCATTACTGGTCACAAAAGGCTGCTCACAAAACAGCTAGTGATTTTAATTTAATGCATCCTTTCTAAAACCTGCAGGGAAATTAAAGGAGGGAGCAACCTGGAGAGGGCTGGGGAGCAGGAGGGGGAAATGGGGCTTGGCACATCTGAAGCTTTAAATGCTAATAGTCAAACATTTTCCAAATAGATCTGAGCTGACCCTAAACACATTGGGAGGGCTTAACTCATTAGTTTGCAAATTGAGTCAAACTGACACAAGGAGTTTCCTTGCAGTGCCTTTAAATCTCTGATGGAGGCTGGTGAGTGACCTCTCAATCTGACAGGCCAACAGTTGCCAAACCATCTCAATATCACAAAATCCAATAAAACAAACTACCCAGGCAGATCACCAGGGGCTGGTGCAGGTTTTTTTCCCCACATTATGCAAAAGGTTGTTGTCACCACCTCCACCTAAATTTACAGGCATCATTGGTTTACGAAGGGATAACTAAATAAAAGAGCAGTAACCAACAAATCTAATCAGGACAGGGTGTAATATTTGGGAAGCATGACAATAGTTGGTTGGGGCCATAGAAAGCCCACGGAGCACAGCTCACCTGGGGGGCATTGCTTTAGCAAACGGCACCCTTCCAAATTGTTCCACACTAGCCGGTATGGGGGCTTTGCTGCTAGATTTGCTCTTTCAAGTCCTGTTTCCTCATCTGCTGAAATCTATAGAAAGGCTCCCACCGACACTAGCAGGGTGAGAAGAGAGAAATACGCACTGCGAGGGAGGCTGAAAAGGGCTGTGCTGGCATGAGCACCACTTGGGACAGGGTGCAGCTCACCGCAGCCGGAGGAATGGGACTCATCTCCCAAGCAAGGTGTTCACACCGGGGCGTCTGACCGGGAGCTGGGTGCCCATGCTGGCAGAGCCTGGGGAGCTATTGCTCTGCCCAGACAGAGGTGCCTGCCTCCCCCTGAGCTCCCTTGCCCCCTCTGACCAGATCTCCAGCAGCTGCCAGGGGATCCTCGGCACCCAGCTCACCCCGGGCTCCCGCACGCTCATTTGCCTGAACCCAGCCATCTTGGATGGCAGCAAGCAGCTTTCTGCTTCGCCAGACCCTTCTGTGAGCTGTTTGCCTGCTCTTGTAGAAGAAGGTGCTGTAATCGCTAGCCGCCTGCTTCTGGCTAGAAGTTATGCAGGAAGAAAAGCCCTGCTGCCACAGACAAGCTCCAAAAGACCTTGATGGCTCCACTACCTACCACTGGGAAAAGCTCTTGGTGGCTGATTTTGACAGCAGGTTGTCAAGGACACATCACAACAAAAGTGCAAGACTTCTACTTAGTTTTCAGAAATAATATCACAGCTACCTGGGGAAAAAAAAACTAAGCAGATTACAAAAGTCTGAAAGGGCTGTTTAAATACGAGTTCAATAAGGCAGATTTGTCCAAAGCATACAGAGTAAAAGTCCTCCAACACACTACGGTATGCATCTTCCTTAGGATGCAGTCCAAAATCTATTGGTCTTGACTTGACTTCCAAGTCACTCGGCTTGGAAATTGGTCTTAGTGCTTATTTTTCTCCTTTTCGTATTCAAAGCATAGTTCTGGTATTTTACTCAAGGCTCTCCGGAAGATTTCCTCTGTATTCTCACACCTTCTACTCCCTTCTGCCAGAAACGTGTCTGCTGTGATGCCCTAGTCAAGTAACTCACGGGTTACCGGTTAAATGCTCACTTGTAACAACAATCAAGGAATGAAGGCAAACAGCCTTGGGAGACCAATTAAGCCATGCGGTTCTTTTGACAGACCATGTCCTAAAGTACAGCCTGTTGAACACAAAAGGGAAAAATATGTCCTTCAGAAATACTTCTCTGCATCCTAGCGCTAAGGATACGGATTCGGGAACAAATTACTGCCGGCTAGCTAAAGTGTGAATGTGCCTCAAAGCTGGCTTGCTTTAATTGCTCCTCTCCCCACAGTAAATTCTCCGTCTCTAGGCTGACTGTTTACCCCTCGTTTACTTGCTGAGGAGGAAACTCTCCTGCATGTATCCCACAGTAAGAACTGGCGGTTATTGCAGCGCAGCCAACTTACACTAAGTTTACACCTTCTCCTCCTTCACAGAAACTTGTTTGGGTGACTATCCCATAAACGTAGAAAATTAATTTAGGAGCAAAAATAGGGGCGGTGGGCTAGGTCTAATAAAGGACTTCAGCACTTCCACACCTAACTGCCTGCCCGGTGTGAAGAGCAGAGCCCAGCTTAAGAGTCCAAAATCTCACCATTGCATCCAACAGCGGGTACGGCAGTTTGTCCTGTTGGTAGCTCAGTATTGCGTCATGGGTGACCGCAAATCATTTCTTCGGTGCTGTAGCATGAACTGTGTCCCCTTTAGCTTGGCTGTTTACCCAACAGAATTATTCTGCAATGCAGCCTGGTTTTGTTATCCTGGCTGGAGTTCCTGTTCCTTCCTCCTAAAAATTAATTTTGATAAATAGCTGGATACAATTTGCCTTTTGGGGGGGGGAGGGTGGGGAAGGGAGGGAAGGCCATAGGAAATGAGATGTTGAACACTTCAGTCTGCGCTGCCTCATTGCTTATTTGCTCTCCTTTGCCTTTTACTAATGGGTGTTATACTTCCCTTTATTCTCCTTTTATTTCTGTTGTGTTGAAGAACCTCTTCTGGTCGCCTTTTATGTCCTTGCTAATTGAAATGCATTTTGTGTCTTAGCTTTTTTGATTTTATCTCTGTCATATAACCCTCAGTTTGGTGGGAGAATTTTAACAAGGGGGTTTCCAAGAGGCTTTGCAGCTTCTCCTGCCAATGCAGCAAACCATTGTGTTGTAAACACATCCAGGGCTGCCTGACAATCGTGGGTTATTGTGTTCCTCATACTAATTACCTTCTATAGGGAGAGAGTGTGCAGAAACATTGTGAAAACCTTGTCTTCTCTTCTTCCAGCTTTTTGTTCCATTCTCACATCCTCGGCGTCCAGCTTTTCGCCGCTCCTCAGCATCTCACACGTTGCACGGTCCTTTTTGTCTGCCTCCTCGTTTGCAACGAATGCGACGTCTGTTTTCTTAACCTCCCTTCCCTGCTGAAACACCTGAGGCCTCCTCTCATACTTGTTGCACTTTTCTGCTCTGTTTCTACTGCTCCGATGCCCATCTTGTAAAACAGCACCTGGTATAAACACACCATTTCAGGTGTGGTCTTATGCTTTTCCAGCTGCTGCCAGGCAAGAACTTTATTTCCAAGTTCAAAACTGCTCAGCTCTCGCCTTGGATCACGTTCAACGGTGCAGCAGCTCTGTCAGGATCCTCGTCCCGGTCATCCAAGAAAAATCATCTTGTCTGTGCAAACACTCTCAGTCACCATTTGCTGCAACAAGGTACCTTTTGTGCACACTTATTTCTATTTGCCTTTTTAGACTCTAGGCATTTTTGGATAAGAACTATTCACTTGGTCTTTCTGCAGTAGCATCCCTCACATTATGACTGCTGCCATAAGATACAGTAATAACCCTTAATCTGCTGAGTGCCTGAACTAGAAGAACGCCTTGCTTGCGTGGCTGAGAGAAGCTCTCTCGGTGTTTGAAAACCCGCTTCTCCACACGGATAAAATGAAACCTGCGGGAAGAAGTTTTTGTACGAGCTTTTAAAATTTTAGATCTCTGTAATAAATCAAGGGCCCAGCCCTGAACTCTCTTTTTGAGATAACCCCCCACTAATTTGACAAAAGAGTAACCCGTACCAAGGACACCGAATGAAACCCCGTCTAGTTTTTAATGTCTACTTCAGCCCCCCCAAGCATCGCCCACCCCCCAGGTACAGCAACATGCCCAAGATGTGGCCTGGTGCCATCCCAGGTGAGACCTGGTCATTTCTCCCCATCCTACCCTCCTCCTTTCCCCCTCCCCAGTGCCGGGGAAGGGCCTGCAGGCACCCACCGCCGCAAAGAGCCAATGCAGCCGGGGTGAGTTGGTGCCCGGAGCCTTTATTTAAAGCAGGACAAACACAAACGCCCCCGCTGCGGAGGACGTTTTTGGCTCCCTAGCCCAGATTGCAGGGTTTGGGACCCTGTGGGTTTGCTTTCTGCCTCGTTGGAGAGAGGTGAACCTTGTCGAGAGTTTGAATGGTGGAGTTTGGTTCACAGTCGTTATTATCTTCACCAGATGAAATGTCCAGCTGAGGTAAAATACCCTGCTGAATGATGACAGGGATATCTGATTTTTAATTGATTTACATGCAGGAGAATGGAACGTGTGAATATAACATGCAAGAACACCTCCTGTATTTCATTATTTGTGGCAGGTAATTTAAAATCAACAAAACTTTAAAAAAAAATCCATACAGATTTAACATCTGTTATCTCTTTTCTAATCCTTTAAATCCCTTAATTTACTCCGAAGTTGTTTAAACTGTTATCAACCTCTTTTGAGGGCTCTACATCTTAATCACTACTATATGACAAATATTTGAAGATATAGTATGTATTTGGCAAATACTTAGGACTCAAATGATAATACCAAAATAGAGGTTTCATATGATTACAGAGACTAAGGGATTAGAAATTAGATTTAAATGGGTCCAAGGGGCAAATTCAAAGACTTCAAACATCTTTTTAAAAACAAGATGCCATGGTTTGAAAAAAAAGATTTCTAAAATGAATTTGCCGATGATCTCTCCTGCAGAAAAATTCTATCACTTCATCAATCTTATTTATTTATTTAAACTGCCTTTGAAGCACTTTTATTTCAAGAAAAAAAAAAATCTAGTTCAACTGCATACATTATACAAGGGGGAAAATAACACCCATGTAAAGCCTCAGTGGGAACTTTATTTTTTTCTGTTTCATGAGGAGTAGACATTTCCCGAGAGCTGCTTTTGAGTTTTGTGGTAAATTGAGGCTCCAAGTAAATCCTGAGAGGGAATGAAGCGCTGAGAAATGAGATATAAGTACAAGGTGGGGGTTTGATCTCCAGACTGAGGCAGTGAGCTTGAGGAGCATCTGGTGGAGCATCCGCACGGTGGCTGGCTCTTGGCAACGGCTAATCCCGACGGAGGTCCAGTGCTCAGCACAGTTGCCCACACACGGCTGGGCAGTGCCGTCCAAAGTGTCTGGCACGTCCAACATGTCCCCACAGAGTTGGCAGGTAAGCGGGACCTCAGGGAGAGCTGTGACCTGGCGCAGCCTTGCTTGGCCAGCTGATGTCAGGCCAGAGTTACAGACTTGACCTCCCCTCAGCAGGGCTCACCAGGCTAAAGCACCGTGCTGATGTGACCATATCACTGCCGTTTCCAGAGCTGCTCTTCCTGGAGCTGGTTTAAGCACCTCTGCACCATGCTGAAGGATGCACTATGGACTCACCGAATCGGGGAATCACTGTTCCAGGCTAGCACATCTCCTCCTCATCTCCCTTTTTTCCAGGATGAGATAAGGTTGGGTCTGAACTTGTGGGTTGCTCATTATCTCCAAGACCTTTAGGATCAGGTTCTGCAGCAGTTTTAAGCTTCCATTCACTTTTTTTTTAATCCCAAGTTAGATTTCGGCTAGTTTTGTGCCTGGAGCTAGCTCGCTGGAGGTTCGGATGAGCACTGGTGCCAGAAGAAGGGCGGGGAAAGGAATGTACAGCCCAGGGTGGGGAGGGAGGGTGGATCACCTCGTCCTGAGCCACCCTGCAGCAGCACCTTCCGAGGATGAGGGGTGCAAAACATCCTCCAGAAAATTTTTCGTGTGATGCTGGAGACTAAAGGCACAAATTTTTCTTCTTGCTATTTGTTTTATTTTATGACACTCATCCTCAAAGCAAGCCCATAACCAAACATAGCAAGCTGTGATGCAAGCTCCGCTGTTCCTCTCCTACAAAGGGTCTCAGTTAGGGAGAAAGTGCCAGGAAAACCTGCTGAGACACGGGGGCAGGGAGCACCGCTGCTTTATTCCTTCGGGAGGAGGGTTAGCATGGGAGCAAAACCCATGTCTTCAGGGCCCTGTGGACAAGATGCAATGGGAGGCAGGAAGACTAATGCTGGAGCCGCTAGGCATGCAGGTGATGTACCGGGCCTCAGCACTGATGCCCACTCTTCCTCCTCGCTGTGTGTTTCACTGTGTCGCCACTAACTCCAAAACAGTATCGGTGAGCAACCCTCATGGATCCCAGCCCACGGGAAATCCCGCAGAAGGGGTGGGGGGATCCAAGGAGAGGGATCAACACGACAGGCAGTCCAGCACATTTCCGGGTGGATTTCTGCTTGGACTGGGACTAGAGGGGGTATGGCCTGTGCCCTTGACCCAGCTCTTCCTACCACGCTTTTTTCCACCCCAAAAGCCTAGTAATGTAGTCCTCACTTGAAGGGATTTACGTACCGGCTGGCTACTACTCGCTAGGACTTTTAGTGGGTTTTTTCCTACCCTTTTCTGCTTTGATCTCCTTGCACAAAACCTTGAAATGGAGAGTCATCACATAATACCAAGAACACAAGAAATACCACTGTTTGTAGATGAAATAGCACTTAGTACCACAGTCATCTGAAAGAGTATATTTAAATTACATTTTATCAGCATTGAAACTTCTGTCTTACAAAAGGGAAAAACCAGTCTTTGCTGAGTGTGTGCTCTGAATAGGAAAGTCAGGAGTTTATGGATTTGAGAGCCTCTTTTGTTGATGCTTTGACTGATGCTTAGAATAATATAAAAAAAGAAAAATCTCGCGAGCAAAAGACAGGCTTTGTCTTTTTTCTGCTCATGCATCTTCCATCGTCTCCAAACAAACTCAGCTCAGGTGTCTTGGGCTACTACAAACTTCAGAGGCAAAGTTTAAGAAACAAGCTGAATTCAAAAGAGTTTGTGTTGTCAGCTACAAGAGTAAAAAAATGTTATCGGCTGTTTAAGCACTGCTGACTAATGTATATTCAAAACCAAATCAACACAGTCGCACCCACTCTTCAAGCATCAAGGAAACCAGATGAGACCAGTGTCTCAGAGATATGGTGTCAAAAGACTTTTTTTTTTTTTAGACAGTGGATGGAAGGGGAGAATCGCATTAAAATGTAATGTTTGTCAATGGCAGTGATAAAAAAAGAAAACTTCCCCGGCCATTGCTGGCTGCCGCATGCAGCAATCTGAATACATTGGTAATGTGAGGGACTGATTAGTCCTGTAAGGCTGCCTACAGGTTAGCAGGCCTCATTTCAAATCTCTGACAGCAATATGTGTCGTTTCATGCTTCATCCTCATTCCCCATGTTCAACACAAACCGGGGTCACTCTATATATGGAAATCACTGTCTTCAGGGCAAAAAAATTAAAAAAGGTGAGATTGCCGCTTTAACCTCACTGGCCTCAGAAAATATGTTTTAGTCTGATACATTATACTAGTAGGAATTATTTATCAAGAAGATACAAGCTCGATATTTCAGAAATAATGAGATGTTCTGGTTTTGCAGCTGAAATTTTATGGTCCAGAGAGCATCAGCTATGAATCCAGAGAATGAAGTAAACTCGCAATGAATGATACACAGCATGCAGCTGAAGTAAAATGGCTGTGCAAAAGGTAATATGAAAGTTATAACACAGTGCAAAGCTCACTATGTCTAAAGTGCCTTTGTTGCCAGAGACAGATGTTTCGAAGACAGTGCAGGCACGAGGTGGTCACAGCATTTATTGAGGGAAGTTTTGCCCAGGAAAGGAATTGCCCGATCAGAGAACTTTAGTCGGTAACCCTCAATTCCTGCAGCTTATAAGACCTACTGAGGGATTCATGGCAAGATAATTTGATAGCAGAAAAGCAATGTTCAAGTACTTGGTGTGGAGAGATTAGTTAGGTTGCAGCAAAGGCTAGAGGTTCTCTCCCAGTATGGGGTGGACTTTCACTCGTACCTTCATTTTGCTAGAACAAAAGCAGGTGTATAAATCTGTAAGTGTTGTTTTACACCACTGTTTTCTTGCAAATGTCTGTGCTTTGAACGAGATGGTGAGGGAGCTATGTCTGAGCTCAATACACTTTTGTCTGACTTTGTTTCGTTTGCTTTCTTGTCTGATCAAACAAGCTGAGCAAGGAACTTCCATTTGGTCTTTTATTCGTCTTGGGTGTTCAGTAGAAGTATTTAAATGTCAGACACAGAATTGGTTACCGCTCTAATACAGCAGTCCAAAGTAATTAGCTTGTTTGACATGGCTTGTGGGGATCATAAACTCCATGTGATCTAACGTGGACAGGAGCACAGCCATGAGGAGCCATAGTCAGTCCTTGCAGCTGCTCACACCCCTCCAAGGCCAACATGCTTTGTAGCTACCACAGGCAGCAGGGCTCAGACCAGGGACTCACCCCCTGTAGTCAGTGCCATAGAGTCCTGTCCTTGCATCACCCAGCCCTCTCCCACACCTGATTCCCTTTCTACTGGCACAGGCAGGGTGGCAGTTTATAATCGCCCTTTTAGTGTTTTACCACCTGTAAAATTTCAAAAAAAAGAACAATAAAGTTTCATAGGATGAGACGTACCACTGTTCAAGTCAGTTTTAAACTGACAGTGCTGGGGAGCTAATCTGAAAAATGAGAAAAATACGAAAAACTAGGATCATTGCAATCCGCAGCCTGGTGACCTTAGAAAGAAACACAACGAGTGGCTCCTTTCTTTCTTTTCCCATTTTAGGCTGTTCAAGATCATTTCCAAGGAGCTCTTGGGTGCAGAAAAATGCTGTTACTTCCCCGCAGAGAGGGGAATAAGTCAGTTCCCAACAGTTTTGGGCTACTGAGTCCACACTGCACGTGCTGGTGAACACCCGGGAGCAGCGCTACCCAGGCAGCACGTCCCCCTCCCAACGGCAGGGTTTGCCCCATGGACCTCAGGGTAAGATTCACCACAGGTATCTGGGGAGAGGGTGGCGATGGGGAGGATGGTGAGCACTGATGCTGCCTAAACCCCAGACTTCACCTAGTTTGCTAACATCAGCCACCAAAAAGAGAAAGTTTAGTAAGAGGGAACTAACTAAGAAAGGAATAATAAACCAAATATTCTACATTGTTTGTGCTGTAAAATGTGTTCAGTTTGTCAATTTTAACTGGTCTAACCCCTCAGGAAGGCTCCCTTTTGCTGACACAGGACAGGCCCGTGATACAGCACTGGCAAGGAGCTATATCTATAGTTATGTAGAAGCAATGGTGTCACTTTGGGCACCATGAAGTGAACTAAGAAAGGAATAATAAACCAAATATTCTACATTGTTTGTGCTGTAAAATGTGTTCAGTTTGTCAATTTTAACTGGTCTAACCCCTCAGGAAGGCTCCCTTTTGCTGACACAGGACAGGCCCGTGATACAGCACTGGCAAGGAGCTATATCTATAGTTATGTAGAAGCAATGGTGTCACTTTGGGCACCATGAAGTGTC
>NW_009194451.1:55565-78674 GCF_000690835.1 Fulmarus glacialis | reverse complement strand
CCCTTTGGTCCTGTGCTGTCTCCTCCAGCCCATGCAGAAATGTGGGATACCCAGGACATTTCACAGGCACCGAATCCTTCACTGGAGAAAGCATGTGTGCTATGCCTAACCCTCTTACATTTTCAGGCCTTTTTATTCAACATAAATATGTAGGGGCTGTTAACTCTGTGCAAAGTTCGTAAGACTGCACACAACAGACCCAGGACAATGTAACCGTGATGTGGTGTTTTAAGCCACCTAGTTACGGTCCACATCCTGCACAGATTTGTGCTAGTGCTACAGCTGCCCATATCTAGACCAGCCTGGAGCGGCAGACCATCCCCACACGTGTTCCTGGCATCTGGGATGACAGATCTGGAAGCACCCATTTCTGTACTACTGTCTTTGGACCCACTCAACATCTACAGTGTCTCCAAGCCAGGTTGCTCTTCACAGAGCCCTGGAAATCAGAGCAGTCAGGTCTGGATGCACAGGGGCAGCTTTTCTAAGAGGGTACAGGGTGTTGGGGCTGGGACCTTTCAAAAATTGAGTCTTTTTTTAAGTTTAGTTGCACTACACATCTCACCAGAGGGACATGTCTCCTTGGAGCTGTTCTAGAAGCTCTTCTCATCTACGTAAAGCTCGGACTGCAAGATACTAATGAATAAAAAGAAAGAGTAGAGCTTAGAGTAAAGACAAATTTTCTAAAGTTTAATTCAAAATTACTTCATGCTTTTATGTGACTTAATCCAGGGTAAAATATAGATCAGGAGGTACATCTCCACTTTGTTTCCACCTCCAATGCACTCATAGCAAGCAGCAATGTAAATCTTAGGTGACTGCTGAAACTCTAACTAAGTCTATAGGGTGGATTCAGGACATACTTTTGAGTATTGTTTAAGAAGAACCTGCATCTCTTCTCACTCAATGGCTGCAACGAGTTCTGTTCTATCGTGTGTAAACTAATGGGTTGAATAGCAGGCCAATATCATTCAACACGGGGTAGTTTATCACAGAGGACAAGCCACTGTAGGCCTCTGAATCACGGCAATGGACAGAATCACCCACCAGCTGCTCCAGCTCTGGAAAGAGGTTTTGTTCCTGCTCTAGCTTTCACGCTGATGACTTCTTTGGAGAAGAGGCGTTCTTCTCAAAGAAAGGTTTCAGGCCTGTGGGTGACTTGGGCCTGAAAGAGATGGTAAAAAGTAGCCTAACATGATGATAATAAAGCATTTATTGTCCTGGACCTGCTTCTGGTTTTCTTGTTTCTAAACACGTATCCTCAGTGCAGAGGTGGAACTGCTTCCTTAGTAAACTGCCGTAAATTGGACATCACCTGTGATTGTATATACAGTTGGGATGCTGGAAGTGCAATGAAGGACAGAGGTTAAGTATTTTAAAATGGATATCTCTCTTTCAGATTCATCTTGCCTCATTTTAGGCACCCAACAGTTCACTCAAGTCAGAAATCCAAATGCCATGGCTTTCTTATGCAGTCAAAGGGGAGGAGAAGGGAATTCCAGAGAGGAGATTCAGCCTGTTCAGCATCCTAGCCTGGCTATCTCCATTTGGTGGTGACCTTAGGTGATGTGAGTGCGGGTCCCCTCCTCTCTGCACAGCCTGGCAATGACTGACTGACTGCAGCATGGTCTGTTTGCTTTACCGGAGTACTCTGCTGGTTGTTCAAACCCATCTAGGACTGAGCAATGCCGAGGTGATACCACCTGTAAATAGGAGCGGAGCAACCACGTGGCTCTAAAAAGAGAGTTTAGTATTGCAGTCACATGCTTGTCCAGCTACAGTCAATGGGGATGTTGTCGTGGTTTAACCCCAGCCAGCAACTAAGCCCCACCCAGCCGCTCGCTCACTCCCTGCCGGTGGGATGGGGGAGAGAATCGGAAAAGTGAGAAAACTCATGGGTTGAGATAAAGACAGTTTAAAAGGTAAAGCAAAAGCTGCGCACGCAAACAGAGCAAAACAAGGAATTAATTCACTGCTTCCCATCGGCAGGCAGGTGTTCAGCCATCTCCAGGAAAGCAGGGCTGCATGACGCCTAACAGTGACTTGGGAAGACGAACACCATCACTCCGAACATCCCCTCCTTCCTTCTTCTTCCCCAGCTTTATATGCTGAGCATGACGTCATATGGTATGGAATATCCCTTTGGTCAGTCAGGGTCAGCTGTCCCAGCCATGTCCCCTCCCAGCTCCTTGTGCCCCCCCAGCCTCCTCGCTGGTGGGGTGGGGTGAGAAGCAGAAAAGGCCTTGGCTCTGTGTAAGCACTGCTCGGCAGGAACTAAAACATCCCTGTGTTATCAACACTGTTTCCAGCACAAATCCAAACCACAGCCCCATATCAGCTACTGTGAAGAAAATTAACTCTATCCCAGCCAAAAACAGCACAAATGTTCTAACTGCTGGTTAGTACGTTGGGATTTGGCCCTAATAGTCGACACAAACAAGCACAAAGTTGATTTTGACACTGAAGGAAGAAGAAAAATCAAAAACAATGTACAAAATTGTGTCAAGAAAGAGCAAAGAACAAGAAGAGTTCATCTGAAGGTGACTGAATGCTGTTTCAGAGCTGTTCGTTGTTCTTTGGGTCAGACTTGGGTATTAGTTAATATGACTGATTTTCCTTCTTCTTTACATTTTCTTCTTATTTTGAGCCTGGATCCTGTGCAACATTTCTGCAGAAAAAAATACATTTGTGAAATGCTGATTTTGTGCAATTAGTTTCTGATTTTTCAAATTTGTCCTTCACTCCAAGGCTTTTGAGCCTCCATCAAGCAGCATTTTTGAGAGACTATGGGAAAAAAAAATCCTGACAAAACAAAAACAGTATTTTCAGAATTCCACTCTACTGCTTTCAGACTATTTCCATCAACCCTCTTATTCATTTTGATTTATTTCCATCCATAAGCAGACTAACGCTTTTCTATGCTTTTATTGTTCTTCAAGAATAGGC
This sequence comes from Fulmarus glacialis, assembly GCF_000690835.1. Taxonomy (NCBI): domain Eukaryota; kingdom Metazoa; phylum Chordata; class Aves; order Procellariiformes; family Procellariidae; genus Fulmarus; species Fulmarus glacialis. The sequence goes on along the minus strand of NW_009194451.1, from coordinate 75,728 downwards.
CTTCTATTGGAGAAAAATAATGTCTCTACGACCACCACTTTGCTCAATGCAGATCTTCATTAATCTGCAGCCACAGTACAGGCTTTTAGCAGCAAGCACTTTTGATGGGAATTGAATTTGATACTGCATTATGGTTGTAGGGCTTCTCACAATAGACTGTGTTCTTTTCTGTGTCTGTGCACAATCAGAGAGACCCAATTAAATAATTTGGTGCAATAATGGAGAACAAAGGAGTATGAGGGCTTAAAGTGAGGGCTTCAGCATTTGTATTCTCCCTTTTCTGTATCATGTTAATTAATTTGCCTGAAAACCAAAAGAAAGAACATAATGTGAAAAGCATAGCTCATCTACAACATGGAGGCACTTTAAATGCAGATACCATACCAAATCAACATGCAACAAAGGAACATTCTTTGCATTTCCATAAGAAAAAAATAAAATAAAGTTGCCAGCTAGTGTTGAGTGGTCCTGGCTGTGGCCACTGGAAATAACAGTAGCTATCTGGGGGGGAAAAAAAACAAGTATTAAGGAAGGGATAACACTTTGTGCCCCTGTGATAGTATCTACAAATAAATATGCAGTTTTGAAGCCTAATTGGTGCACGGAAAATGACTGGACTCAACAGAGACAGAGATCTCAACCTTTCTGGGCCTTTAACTTTTTTTTTTAATCTTCTGGGCTCGATTCTAGTCTATTCTTCTCATAAAGTAGCTTAAAGCAGACGCTTCCAGAGAAGTCCAGGCCTGTTCCTCTGTTTGATTTAGAAACTCCAACAGTATTGCAATGGGCACTAGGGCAGTCTCTGCTCCACCGTCACTCCAGTCTGCAACTGAGTTTATCCAGCAGAAAAGATCCATTTACCCCCTACTGAAATAAATACCGTGGCCCAGCAGTCATGCAGTCCTTATTTGCTCCTTGGAGCCTGGAAGTTGAGGTCAGGAGGCTGAGATTGTTTGCAGCTCGGATGGCAGGAGCTGCGCTGCACTCTGCAGTGCCACCTCCTCCGTAGTCCCCCTCTAAAGGCGAACCGCTGAGATCTGTAAAGCCGGCAGTTACACATTTTTCCTGTAATAAATCATTTAAGCTATTAATTGTTTGAAGTCCTAAAAGATGCAAACCCAAGGATTATTCTGTTGTCTCCTGTTCACTAGCAAGTGGAAAAAAAATATTTGCAAAGCTGTGATCCAATTGCATTCATTATTATTACCTGTTAAATACCACTTTAGGGATATTAGGGGGGACAATTTACCTAAAGGTTATTAATCTTATTTCACAGTATATTAATAAAAAGCGTCGCATCTGGGTAAAAATATGGTCACAAACTGGGACTTCAATCTGGTTTAGAAATTTAAACAGTTACGTCTTTTTAAAGTAGAAAGATATATGTCTTAGCTAGCTACAACTAGCTTCTTTCTAGCTGGAAAAGCTAGAAAGCTTCCTAGCATCAGCCCTGTTGTATCCCCCCAGCTTCACCGAAAGCGTTTACTTTTGAGTTTGAGCTATACAGCAGCTTCGTAACTGCAGCTGTCAGGCTACCTGCATATCACACGTCCTATTAAAAGTACTGAAAATGATCACCACATCACCTCTCATCAAGGTGTATTACATACCTTTGCTGCTACGGTGCCGTACTTCCCAGCAGAGATGTCTTTTTATATCAACATTCCTCCTGAATATTACTTGTGTTGACAAGTTACTAGAATGAAATCTGGGTGGGAGGATCTGGAGGTATCACAAATGGCCAAGATATTTGTGGCTTTTAATCATTGCAATTATCTGTGCATTTCCAAACAACTTTTTTTTTTTTTAGAAGCTAGGGGTCTTATCTTCCTCCCATCTCCTTAAACTTCTTAAATATATCACAACAGCGTGCTGCTTTGTCAATCGCCATTTGTTCTTGAGATCAACTTTTCTGGGAAACACCACCACCAGCAATCCTGGACCAACTACAGCGCAGGAGGCTGCAGCCCTACTTATCAGCCTATTTGGTAATACGTGTGAGCTACCATGACAAGTGTTGTTCATTTCGGTAGGTCTTCAGCCCATAATTAAAATATATGAGGCTTACAGTTGTTATGTTTCTACTCCCAGCGCGGGGACATGAAAACAGAATGTCCTCCTTGGATCTTAGCAAGTTACTTCCAATCCAACGTTAGAAAAAAAAGAAGGCATTTCTTCATATTCTCAGTTAATTCAGTCTAAAAGTGTCACACTTATTCAGCAGCAGTTAAAATAGGCTGTGATGAGAGCATGACAATTTCCAGCTAAACTAGAGGATAATTAGAAATGCCCCGTAGCAGGCAAGTCAGTGCTTCAATTTATTTGCTGTTTATTACCAAGTCCCTGCCCCTTGGGTGTAATGACTGTAAAGCAGCACCTGCAGCTTCCCAGTGTTTGATTTAGTGCTGTAAATGGTGCTCAGAGAGTAGATTAAGCTGGAATGTGATCAAACCTTATTTGCAATCCGATTATACAAACTGCTCCTTGCACTGACCAGATTGAAGTAATTTCCCTATAGAAACGTTACACTCACTTTGGTGTAAAAATGATTAACATTTGCTGACTGTAGGTCAGCCTTTCACTTCCAGTGTAATTCTTTATCAGGCAGGATGCCCATCTTTTTCTTGTGTTTGCCACGTTTGTGTACCGCGCGGTATTTAACCAATGGATATAATCAACCCCCTTCTTTTTCTGGCCTTGTTGATGAATGATTGTAATAAATAAGCACTCCAGCATAAGCAGATTAAACCATTTTTTTCCCCGTTTGATTGTTCAGCAGTATTGACATGCTTAATGATCTAACAGAGAACGGTTACAGAATGAAGGAATTTCCATATTTTACTGAAAACGGCTATTGAGGTATTTATAAACAAACAGCCAGTACACACGTGGTGCTTTAACTTCAGCGTTGAGTAGGATTGCTGGGCACCCACATCAATCCAAGAACTAACCTACATTTCTTTCAAAAAGTGCCTAAATACTCGCTGCCACTACTAATCCTTTCACTCTTAAATAATCAGCAACATAAGGCTTCTTGGTTCCCAGTAGCCTTTTTTTTTTTTGCACCGTATCAGGAATTCTGGATGTGAAAACTGTTTCTCAGACAATTAGCCTCTGGTAATGAAATGCAACCAAATATATTCTGCACACTGAAAGCAAACACTTGGCTCTCCACATATTTCTGTGACAATCAAAGAAATATTTTAGCCTGAAATGCATTATCAAGCCTGACTCAAATACCAGCAATAACATGTTTTGTTGTATAACATTTTAAAGCTGATTTTCTACAGACGTTTTAGCTGTAACCCTTTAGAGACCATGGTCCTGAAGGTTTCACAGATCACCATATTCACACCCAGTCTCCTGAGCTGAGAGCTGCCTGGCTCCTGCCCCGGTCAACAGCCTTCGGAAGGAGATTCCTGAAGTGGTTTGCAATATGTACCGGGTACCGTCATGCAGGCACCGTCCAGGAATCCCCAAATACGCCGTGCAATCTTTTGCTGTCGAATAGCCACACTCGCCTGGTGACAGCAATTTGCTCCCACTCGGCTCCCGTGCAAAGGCTGAGCTGAGGCAGCACCACATTTGTCCCAGCACAGCTCAGAGGGGCCACGCGCGGGTTTCTCTGACATATATATCTTCTGGCTGTTTTTTATGATACCTGAAGGATAAGAATTAAGTCATGCCAAAAATATCCATTTAACTTCAGCATTTTTAAGCTTCCTGTACAACAAGTGTTGAGGAAATTAACATCTGCAAGACAGCGGGCTGAATTATGGGTTTATTTATATACCTTTAATTTTACTCCCTGATTGGAAAGAGAGAAAATTGGGTCCTGACGGATCTCTTCGTCAAAGTCAATTTTACCCCAATCCCACTGGAAAGAACTCAGATCCTTTCACCCATTCCAGAGGGCGTCAGATCAGCCCGTTACCCTGCAAACAGGAGGCTCTTTTTCACCTTGTTTTCTGAAGATCGCAGCAATCGCCTATAACAGAATACAAGAGCTGAGTTTCATGAGAACAACTGGTCGCCACAAAACAATTTGTAATACAACTTTTCCTTGGTTTTACGGCAGCAGTTCACTTTCCTTTGGACAGAGCCGCAGACGTACAATGACAGGAGCATGCTGTATAGGCGTATGGGGATGCTGCACCAAGCACTTGGTCCATAGAGATAGCTCCTCATCGTAAAGCTGAGGAGAGGTATTCTGATGGCCCCGATATGAAATTACATTGCTTTCACAAACGAAGCTCCCTTCTTCCTGGCTGTGCGCGATGTCAAAAAGAAATAATGAATAGTTGCTCTTGCACTCTTACAGGGGGAAAACCGAAGGCCCAATGACACCCCGATTCCCCGAGTCTTACTGAATGGGCAGGCAACGTAAAGCTTGTCCGTATGGAAAGCAGGACTGAGGTGACAGGGCTCTTACACAGGGCAGCACAACGGGACCAGTATCAGGGCAAGCAGAAGACAGCTCAGCATTTAAGTGCCTGTAGCAACAATGCTGCATGACGTACAAGTTCTTGTAGCTCAAATAGATTGGAAAAATGTATTTTAAGAGACTCCTGCATGCAGACCATTTATAAGTTGAATGGCTCCCTAAGCATAGGATATGCATTTTCTGCTTTTGCTGTTTCTTTATCTTAATTCTTTCTCTGACCTTTTATTTCAGTTAATAAAACAATATCGTGCTTTTTTTGTTGTGTTTTTTTTTTACTGTGATGCACGCGCCATTTTGAGTTAATATCGATGGGAAGTTTAGACCGGATTTGAAAATGGTCATGCTGGGAGCTGTTTGATGTCAATAGGAATTTGCACGTCTGTGTGGGGATGGGAGGTAAGAGTCCAAGCATCTGGACCCAGCAGCCTTTGCTCAGGGAAAATGGGACTTCTGTTTCAGTGGGAATAGATCTGAAAAAGAATTTCAGAAATTGTTCCCAATTTTGGCAAACTATTCTTTTTTTTAAGCGAGAAAAGGGGAAGGTAGGCCATCTTTGGGAATGCCAGGTTTTCCTAAGTTTGACATTCATTATGGAAAAAATCTTGCACTCAGGTAGCACGGCAATCCAGACTGCCACGTTAAATTTTCCTGTTGTGTTTTTTTCCGTGTTGTGCCAGCTGTCTCCCAACATCCCGCTCTTGCAGTCATTTTCTACGTGTTTTGTCTTTATTTATTTAGGCCAGCAAAAGAGATTTTGCAGCGCTAACAACAATCCCCAGGGCCTGGTTACGGCTGAGGAAAATCTTGTCTTTAATTTGTACCTACCCTTCCGAGGGGGTTCGGGAAAGCCTCCGGAGGCCATGTGGAGGGGAGGGAGCTGCTTTTCCCAGGGGACTGCCTCTTCCATTACCCTTTTGCTCACTCCGGCAGCCGGCGAGGGTAAGCAACAGTCTAACAGCCCCTGCAATGATTTCACATAAGTCGACGGTCTGTTGTTTCTTTGGCAGCAAGTGGAATACACTGAGTTTTATGTTTAATGGGATGGTTATTTGTACACCGGTTGTCGTTATGTCTGCGGTCGTTATCTCACCGCTGCCTCTGTTTTTTCCAAGGTAATCGGAGGTTGCCCTGTGTTTACAGTGGAGCATACGGTGAGTGCTGAGGTATTTAAATACTTCAGATAAATGAAGACAAATGGCCCGGTCAAGGTTTTCAGGTATGGCTGGAGGCTGAGGAGACATAGTATCGGTCTGGGGATGTGCTAGTCTTCTGTCTTCCAAAAACTGGTCCCACCTGAAGCTATTCACATCAGGCACCTTGAAACTGATTTGGCAGACCAAATTAAATCTTACTTTGAGAAATTGAACGTTCGTATTAGTCAGGTTACCATGAGCACCACTAGGCTTCACTGTCCCTGATGGGGCCCCCATTCCCCGGCCCGTTGGGGTGGCGTGGCTGGCCGTGGGGTCCCTGCAGCACCTTGCTCCTCGTCCCCCCTCGCGGGGCAGCTCCGCTCCTCCTGTGCCGTGGCAGAGAGCTCCGGTGCCCACGGGCAGGGCGGTGGGTGGGTGCCCCAGGGGAGCTCCGTCCCGTGGGTGCTGTCAGAGCCCCGACAGCAGCAACACCTCACACAGCACTTCTGCTGGTGGCGAACTATGATTTTACATCCTCTTCTGTTAGATTTTCGTCTGAATCTGCTGCTTGTGGATGGTTAGGAAGTCCAGGTAAGGACAAAACCATATGGGCTCACATGTCAGACCTGCCTACAAAACCTGTGCTGTTTCAGACTGGCTATTCTTCCCCCAGACGGTCCTCACTGGCTCCAAACCCTGCTCTGCATTTTGAGATGCACAAAACGCAGAGCAGTTCTCATGATGTGAAAGCAGGAGGTGGGCACTGCCAAATTCATTTTTGATTCTCATTTAAGCCAAGATTTTGACCCAGATGGCCAGAGTTTTAGAAATATAATTAAAATGAATATCACATACATTGGAAATATACTCTGCATGTCTTATATGCGTTGAGGTCAACGTTATTTGACTGAGAAGGTCACTGGCTATATTTTAACACTTGCCCTTCCCTCTCTTAGCCAACGTTTTGGATACTTACAGCTACAAATGGCCATGGCTGATGAGTAGTCAGCTGATCCCATGACAAAAATTAAAGCACTTTGGTCCAGTGTGATGGCAATGTCACAGCCGCTGAGAACTCAAATGCTGCAATCCCTCTGTGTCACTCAACTCATATAAACGAGCAGTTTTGTATCAGCCCCCTTCATTACTGCTACCCTTGGTTGAGTCCAAGGGCTGGTTGAGAGGTGGTTATCAGTTGCTAATAAAATATTTGGAGTTGCAGCCTGATATAGATTAATTGCAGAGGGATCTGCAAAGGTTCAGTCTCACTGCAAAATCCAAGAGGAGCATCAAGAGAATGAAAAACTGCCTTATAGTTCACTGCTAACCCAGAAAATCTGTCCCCTCTGCATCTGCTCATAGCTTTATATACTAAAGCCTTTCCTACCCTCCTATGGAAAAAGCAGAAATGCAGCAGTGGTCCTGGGAAGTTGTTTGCTTTTGCTTTCCTGTAAATCCAGGACTGAGCTTTGCAGCTCTGTGAACCCCAGGACCTAGAGGAAGAGGAAGCACCTGCGCTGGGTTGCAGATGGACCTTCAGGAAGGCTGACGTACTTTTTCCTCACCTTTCTCCCTTCTTCCTAGGGCAGGCCCAGGCTGCTACATGGACCCAGCAGTGCAAAATGCAGAAAAGATTAATCTTGAAGGAAATAAATTATTGTAGAAATGGCATTAGCTCAGCACCATCAGAAGCTAATTGTTGGCCTCATTAGGCAACATCATTAATACTTCGGGATGACTGGGATATCCTGCAAAACAAAATGGGTGGCTTGGTGCAGAAGTCTGATGAAAAATGCAGTAGAAAATGCAACGGCGGGAGCTGGGGGGATTACTCACAAGAATTTCTGCTGCCAGCTTGGAGATTCCCGTTTGGAAGAAAGTGAGAAGGGGAAAAACTTGGGTATGTCAGCTGGTCAGAGCTTCACAACTGAGCTGCCAGTTGTGAAGCAGCCAAGAAAAAAGCAGGAAAAAAAAGCCAAAAAAGCCAAGAAAAAAGCTTAAAGGCACCAGCCAAGGTATTGCCAGTAAATGCAGGGAAATACTAAAGCCAGAACAGTAAAAGAGTGAGGAAAGAGGTGCCAAATTGGGACAAATAAGCCCATGATGCTGCAGCTGCTGCCATCGCTGCCATGCAGGCAGTGGAGCTGCTGGTCGCCTGGACTGTGGGCAGAGTGGCTGGGGAGAGGGAGGCACCAGCAGATGGGAACTAGCACAGAGGAGGGCTCCTCAGATGGCTGGGAAAACGGAGATCCTCTTTTAAAAGAAGATATTACAGGTGTTTTGTCTTTCTCGGCCCAGCAAAACAAAGCCCAGGTGGGATGCAGCTGCTCTCTGTACTTCAGGGGAGTAAGGCGCAGGGTGGGAGAAGAGCGATTTGAAGGACAATGTTGGCACAAGAATAAATAGGGTTGAGCTGATCTTTGCTAAGTTTCAGGTGAAAGTCAAAGGATTTTGAGAGTCATGAAGTTCTGGAAGAGCAATTGGATGTGGAAAAATGAGCCACTTCTTAAGAAGGAGCAGAATAGTTTTATGAAACATGAAGTGATGCTTGTGCCAGAGGAAGTTCCTGTGCCCCTTGTTTTCCAGGATAACCCCACAGATGTCTGCTGCGTAAGTAAGGGACCCTCACAAGCAGAGCGGGGGGCTTTGCAGCCCATTCTTTCCCTCCTTGAAACGCATTAGCCCAAACACATGCAGGCGAGCACCTGAGGGTCCCTCTGCCCAAGCAAGGCAACAGCAGGTGCCCGTCAGAGGACAGATGAGACGCGGTATTCCCCCAGTGCTATCCTCCAGCTAGAGGCAAAGTCTGGAAGGGACAGTGGAGTTTCTTAGGTTGCTTGGCGTTCTGCATGTCTTTTTCAGCAAGGTGGTCTCTGGGCAGTAACTGCAATGTGGAGGCTTAAGTAAGCAGTGTGCAATAATGTGGATTTCCACGCTGCAAGCTTAAGAGATGCAACCAACATTAGTTATGCTTCAGAGTACTAGAAAGCCTCTGTAACTGAGGCAGACACAAACTGCTGGCTTACAGATGCTTCCACTACCTAACTATTCTCCTGCGCTGCCAAAGTCCTGTCCCAGCACGCGCGGCACATAACTGGGGAAGCACGGACTGGGAACAGCCTGTTCTTCCGATGTTCCCAAGTGGTAGTCAGCAATCTGGAGGCAGTTCCCAGGATGACACAGTGTTAACGAGGCAGAGTGAAAGACAGGTGGTACTGTTGTAAATAATAAAAATAAGAAAAGGTGGAGCACAAGATTAATTTGTAGTAGCTACAATGCTAAATTATTACTTGCCCAGCCCCTTTGAGCTTTTAAATGCGAGTTAAATAATTTTGCTCTAACCCTTCAAAAAAAACCCCATCTTTTGGCTTCATCTAGGCAAGTTTATAAAGACTAGTGCAATCCCTGTCCTGATGAGTTTACAGCTAAGAAACTGCTGTTAAAACCAGCTAATTATTATTAATGTCATCAGCAAATTTCTCAATAGCATTAATGCATGTTTCCTGATCTCTAACTTATTGCACTCAGAGATGTCACTGCAATCCCGTAAAGACTCCATCACCAGTCCAGCTTTAAATGGCTTTTAATGTGATTTCAATATGGTTTCAATAACTGTCATTGTATGTTTTCTATCAGAACACTGAAATGGCTTCACGGTGGAAAAGACACAGAGTATCATACCCATCCCAAGAAAGGGGCGACCCCTGAGCACTAAGGTGGATGGTAACGAGCCAGTGCCAGCCCTTGTACAGTAGGAGACTATCTTACAGCAGATATCAGAATGTGAAGCATTTCATGGGCTTCACCAAAAATTGTTAGAGTTGTCCATGCTATTGCTCTACTTTCTCAATTTGAGCCTCTACTTTCTCAATTTGAGCCTGCTTCCTGTGGGAGCTCTCATTCCTAATGGCCACCCCAGTCGTATACATGGCAAGTAGCTAATCTTGTCCGCCAACATCCAGGACGCAGCACAAGGACAGTGAACATTTTCAGTGTGACATAATGTTTGTGGGTCTTTCATAAGAATGGATTTTCAGGACACACTTGACGGAGGAGAGGCGTAGAAGGGCACTACGAACACTATCTGGTAAGAGACAGTGATGTATATGGAAGAAAACAATAAGGGGACTAGCAAGGCTGGTACTGCTGGGATGAAGAGCATGAAGAGGAATATGGCAGGGGGAAAAAAAAGGCTGAGGTACAGGAGGGTCAGCATGAAAAGATTCCACTCAGTTTTGTTAGAAGCTGAGGTCAAAGGAAAAGACTTGGTGAAGGGCATGAAATTTTCTGTCCAAGGAGAGGGTTTTTTTTTTTTTAACAGCAGCAGTGCTTGGATAGAACTGGGGGGTGTAATGTAGGTGTCAAAGAATAATGCAGAAATTATGAGGGATTTTAAGACTGTGGATAAATACCTTGGCTATTGGAAGGAATCTTAAGTGCGTTGTTGAAAAGAGAAACAATCGAAAATGGAGACAGTGCCGGTATGGCAGGAGGCAAGGAGGGAAAATGAAGGATGTCTCCATGGCTCTGTGTCCTAATAAAGAAACAGAGGGGGGGGGTATTTTCAACAAAAAGGGAGCAAGTGGTGTAGTGGGAAAAAAGATTACAAGTCGGGGTTGGTCGTGTTAACTGTGAACTGCTGTGCAATATAGGGTAGTGTTTCAGTGAAGTGGGGAAGCATAGGGGACTGAAAAGAGAGAAGGTCCTTGTGTCCTTAGTGGTGGCTGAATCCATGGAAATGGAAGGCATCTTTCAGCATGATATCTTCAGGATGCAACAAGGAATCTTGTAGACACCACTGACTGTACTGGTTAGAGGTGGGATTCAGCTGCCTAAATTTAGGCAATTGGAGTAGCCTCCATCCAGCTGCCTCTCCCAGTACTCGGTAATCCTAGTCATATCTGCCAGCACTATGAAGATATCTGGGATACCTAATGGCAGGCTCAAAGGACACTAGACGTTTATATCTCTGCAGCGACATCTCAGTCATGATCTCCTTTGACGGCAATGGAGACCTGAAACACCCAGCTTACATCAGACATCAATACTGTAGACTTCTAAAGTTGAACGCCCGTGATCTGGAGCTGAATTTCACTTTAGATAGTTGTAGTTAGTTGAGATGAAGGGAGCAAGCAGGGTTACCTTCTACATGTAGAATTGTAAAGATGATTGCCTTCAAATCTTCTTTAAAAATGTGAAATTGGATAAAAAAGGATAAATGCATTCAATTTTTTTTTTTTTTTTTGAGAAAAACAGAGACCAGTTTGGGGTTGGATTGATGTTTGGCCAACCTGTTCCCTTTCATCTCTAACTCATAATATTATTATCTGAAACCAACTATAATGGTTGCCTTTTCAAATCCTGATTTATGAATTTCACGGTTTGAAGCAAGTATGACAACTCTGGCATGTACACGTAAATGAGATACTGTAAGATTTGCAGTCTGTGGGGCTATTTCAGTGCAATTCCTATTTGATAGGTGTCTAGAGTATAAACGTTAAGTGGCAACTTGATTGTTTTATCTCTCCTGGTGAACTGGTTCAGGTGATGCCTCAGTTGTCCTATGACAACTGAGTTTTCACTGCCTATGACAAGACAGCTGACTGAATCTAGGTAGGGACACATCATCTTGCCCTCTCATGTCACAGACATGTTCTGTGCCAATACAAGTGACAGAAAAAGGGGATACCCAAAGTACCTTCCACTGATTGAATACAGTGGATATTTGCAAGGCCATGGCTTACTGCAGAACATTGCTGGCTGCTTACTCAGATCCCCGGGCACTGACAACACCATGTATCATCCATCAGCATTTCCTTGTTTCTCCTCTAAATTGCCTATCTTCTTACAAGCAAGAGTGAGAAAAAGCAAGAAGGAAATAAAACACGGAAAACAGGAACAAGGAAGGTGATAAAAAATACAGGAATATAGGACAGGTAGGGGACCTGTCATTCAGTTCAGTCATATGCTATTGCAAGCACACAGGCCACATAATCTATTTAATAAGCTCATAGAGCTCCATCTCAAGTGCTGTTAGCATTTTGCCCACCCTCTTCCAAATAAAAGGTTGATCCAAACCCTCTGCCTTCTGACAGCAGAGAACCCCCTTTCCCAGGCAAAGTTTACCCATGGCCAGTTTGTATCTATTTGTTCTTTTGCCAACATTCTCTTCAGGTGAAGCAACTCTGCTCTGTAAATATGTCAGAGGGGTAAACATCAACAGTGGAGATCAATCACGTCTTGTTATAAGCAGCTAATGAAGCCAATCTCTTCTAGATCCTGATATGAGAACAGATTCACTTTTCCTACTAATGATTCTCTGACTGTGTGGGATTTAATTTTCATGATCGCTATGCCTAAAACTGTACATTCAAAATGAGGTGTTACCAAAGTCCTGTACAGTGGTACAGATATTTTTTTTTTCCCCACTGCTGGAAATACTTTGGCTTACTCAACATTGTTAGTGGGTGAGTTGGAATCAGAATCCGCAGCCAACCTAAAGATCTAGAAAACCTGTAGCTGAAATCATCTGCAAGTCTTTCTTGTACGGGGTTCTCCTACAAAAGTGGGATTTGCAAGTGCGGCTGCTGTAGAAGCTCTCTTTTTTTGCCTTATTTTGACTGTCTTCCTCCTGGATGTGCCTGCATTACCAGGTCCCATGAAGCACCCATAATTTAGCTGAAGGGAGTTTGCATGCAATCTAGTGAAGAGCCAACTACGAAGGCAGATGAGACACATCACGAAACGTGTCACACCTGTGGTATCATCAGCAAATGTTTCTGAAACTGAAGAGTCATCTGCTTCACACCATGTGAAAGTCAGGATAACTTACAAGAAAAGCTGCTTATTAAAGACCTATAAATGTTATAGGTAAATATCCTGTCCTTACTGTGATTTCCTTACTCCACACTTGACTCAGCTTATTAGTTATTAAAAAAATGGAGGCAACCCTTCATATAAGTGGAAATTAGAATAGTGTCTCTTTTCTTAAGCACAGACCTGTCATTTCACACCTCCTCGGTGAGTGACACTTAAAACTCTAATGAAAGTCCTGAATATATATAGAGACAGGCCACAGACTTGAGGTACAGTCAAAGCAAAGTTATAGAAATCCATTATGCAAAGAGGAAAATTATGTCTTTTTCTGCTTCTCAGTAGCAGCATCTTGAACTGAAAGATAACCCAGCTAGAAATATAGATAGCTCAGCAAAACAGAGGGCAGTGCAACTACTCTTCATAATAAAACACATCTTACAGACATTGGTCATTCAGAATTAAAGACTGGATGAAATATGCTTATAGTTTTTTTTCTATAATCAAGAGACACATGTTTCTTCATTTATAAATACATGGATTGACAACACAACAAACCACTTACCTTTCACTCTCATTGGTGGGGCTGTCCTGGAAAATACTGCATTATCCTGAGCTCTGTAAGTGAAATTAGGGTGTTAAAGGACTTTACATAAATACATTTGGAAAAATAGCTAGATTTTGTCAAGATGTGGAAACATGCAAGAAAGGTTTTAATGTTCTTCAGGATCACTATCCTCAGTAAAATAGAAACTTAGGGAAATTCTGACTAAAAGACATAGCTGAGGCTAGCAAAACCTGTAACGCTGCCATTCACAAAGCTAAAATAGGTGTCTCACTATAATGGTCTTGCCTTCTGTCCTCCGTAATACCAGAATGTTTTCCCTTCATCTCAGATGATATCTTATCAAAGAGAAGTGGAGTGAATGGGCCAACCTAGTTTTTTATTAAGATGGTTTATATCAAATGAAATGGAATTTCCTCTCTGGATAATGAGCGTAAGGGAATGTTAGAGCATATTTACAAATAGCTGCAGGTCACCTTTAATTTGGGCACATACGGACTTTTCACGCTCCTTTTTATAACTGTAAAATTTTCCTGACATGACTTATTTGTTCTGAAAACACATGAGACAAATACAATGGCATATAGCTGGCCTGGCTTTTAGTGAAACATATATAAAAACCAAAGTAAAATTCTCATCACTGATCATATAACAGGCTGCACACCTTGATCAGAAAAAAACACTAACAAAAATCCATCGCAGCAGTGCAAACATCCTATCTGCATCATCACACACAGCAGTCACTGGGCTTCACGTACCATTTGTATTAAAGCAGCGTGTAGACTCCTGGGCCATGTTCCTGGATCTCCTGGTGTTCTCTCCTGTTGCTGTAGCATTCGTCACCTACGTGTCCCCAAAGGCTTTGTGAAGGGGAGTCAGCTGAGCCTCCCTACACACTCGGCAGCTGTAAAAGTTAATGACCCCCTTCCAATGGCATTTCCACAGCCAGGCACATGCTGGTAGATACAAAGGTGAGGGAAAAAGCTAGCAGTTATGACTCTGAGCAGCCCCTAACCCTCCCTGGCCCGGAAGGAACAACCTACTAACGGCAATATTGTACTTCGTTTCCTCTGACTCCAGCTTTCTCTTTTTAATTCCTTGTGGCTCAGAAAAAAATTGCTGTGAGTCCTGAGGTGGGGGACTATTGCTGTGACCTCCACGATTCCCAGGTACAGAAAATATGGATCCGTAAAGAGAAGATAAATTATAATACAGTTTTGAGTGACAAACAATTCCCACAGATCTTTAAAAAAAAAAGTGGTCAGTCACAGACCAGGAGGAGGGAGTAACTTTTATAATCTGCTGTTCACAAGAAGAGAACGCTGCCTGGGAGACATACATCAGCCAGCCTTGATAAATGTTTTCCACTCTTCCCAGCTGGGGAGGTGTTCATTTTTGATGGATAAAGACAAGCTTTATCTCCCTGTATTTGGCTATATGCTATAATGAGAAGTGAATTATTTGGCTTCTCAGTGTATTCATTTTTTTTAATGTTTAGCATATATATGTTTTCTGGTAAATTTGCATGAGACAGTACAGAAATGGATTCTACCTGACACAAGTTGTCAAACTGCAATCCATGAACATTAAAAATACATTCTCCCAGGGGTATGCACTTTATGTTCCTAATTGTCAAAATGTTTGCCCTGTGACACTTTATTAGTAAATATCTGAACACCTCTGTGTACCATATGACATTCCAGCTCCTTTGTGGTTTGCCTCCACAGCTAACCTCTAAAAAGGTAGAATAGATTATGCTTCCTACAGGTTTCATTTAAACCAAAGAGACAATGGTTTAGGACAGAGGATAGAGGAAGAGGGATAGAGGAATTTAGCTGGACTATGGCTGAATATGGAGTAGTTTGACTTCCATGAAATGAATAGCCACCATTCAGGCATAGATTTCATGGTACAACTGACTACATTAAGGTTAGATGACATCTCACCAGTTTTTTTGAGTGTTACAAACCCTTGACTGTGGCATCCTAAAGTATTCATATTTCTCCCTTTCCAAACACCGGTAACACCATCACTTAGCATAGTAACAGGCAAACCAAAATTGTCACACTGGATCTGCCCCAAGCTTCACCCTGTCCAGCAGCACATCTCTGACAACAGCAGGCACTCAAAACCCCAAAGAGGTGTACAAATCTCCAGCGGGCAAACACAGAATAAAGTCTCTTGCATTAAGTCTCATTCCCTCTTTTAATAGTTAGAATCATAGAATCATTAAGGTTGGAAAAGACCTCTAAGATCATCGAGTCCAACCATCAACCCAACACCACCATGCCCACTAAACCATGTCCCTAAGCGCCTCATCTACACGTCTTTGAAATACCTCCAGGGATGGTGACTCCACCACTTCCCTGGGCAGCCTGTTCCAAGGCCTGACCACTCTTTCAGTAAAGAAGTTTTTCCTAATGTCCAGTCTAAACCTCCCTTGGCGCAACTTGAGGCCATTTCCTCTCGTCCTATCGCTTGTTACTTGGGAGAAGAGACCAACCCCCACCTCGCTACAACCTCCTTTCAGGTAGTTGTAGAGCGCGATGAGGTGATCTTAGAGGTCTTTTCCAACCTTAATGATTCTATGATTCTATGTGGGCATGGTGGTGTTGGGTTAACGGTTGGACTTGATGATCTTAGAGGTCTTTTCCAACCTTAATGATTCTATGATTCTCTTCTCCAGGCTAAACAACCCCAGTTCCCTCAGCTGCTCCTCATAAGACTTGTTCTCTAAGATTGGCTTAAGACCCAAAGCATGACATCTAAGTTAATTAAGTATTAAAAAAAGTGGAAGTGCAAGCTCTGGATATTCTTTGTCTTTCTTGGAGAACACGCAGCACACAGACACATGGAGTGGGCTGATTCCAGGGCCATTCATGTGAGGGAAGGTCTTTCCATTTGCTGTTCATGGGCTCAGGATCAGCTTCAACATTAATGTTTTGAATATATGGAGCGGGACCCAGGCCAGTGTGCAAGCAAGGGGGGTAGACTGCCAGCTATGCTCTGCCTCTGCGTGTGTGCTTGTGAGAGTGCCTCTATTTAGAGGTGTCTTGTGTTAATTAATGCAGCTGACCAATGGTTTAAGGAGGCATAAGTGATGGAAAGGGGAAATTTATTAGTATGTACATATTCAAAGCCCTTCTCTCAGTTGGATTTACAATCAGAAGTGCCTGGACAACTACTGTGGTTTCATTCATCTATGCGAGGTATTTACAGTATATTTACAGTAGCCATGTATAGTTCATGAGCTTTTTTTCTTTGCAAACTTTAATTTAATAACTCCTAATATCCTCAGTCGCTTTCACACACAGTGTGCTTACTGAATTAAAGCCTTCTATTTCCTTCTGAATAGAAACCACTCCTGCCCAGACCTTGTGCAGCTAGGGATTTGAGCGCAGTAGACAATTTCAAAGACTGCTCTTTCTATTTAACAATCAGTGCATTAGGCTAAAATATTCACACAGATGCACTAGCAATTGAAAGGGTGTGCGGTGTAGTGACAAGGTCCTTCTGTTACCTGGAACTGTAGAATGATGAATGAGCATTAGTGGAATATTCTTTTGGCCTTTAGGTTTACCTTGATCTTCTCACAGAATGCAAATTGACATTATACCCACATTTCTATAGTATTTATTACTGTGGTCATGATGTGAGGGCTTTTTTCAATATGAATAGTGTAAAAGGGGAAACATATTACTGCAAAGAGGCATTATTGTGCTGGGAATGTATAAACAGCTGAGAAGAATAGAGCGACATGCTCATAATGGAAACTGAAAGCTCTTCATTTTGTCCTGATTGTCTACCCTTCCTTTTTAAACAACCTTCCTTTTTCCTAGCTATCAATACAAAGTTCTTTTTGGTAAAATGAAGTGCATTCATGCTGCCTGAAAGAAGCTTTTAAAGTTGATCTGTGCCCACACAAAAGGGAGGCAGTGTTTGAGCACATCAAGTTGAGGAAGCAAACTTGGTCAATGTTCATTACTCATGGCTTGACACTCTGAGCCTCCATATCATTTTGTAAAGAATCAGATAAACTTTCCTCGTGATAAACAACTGAAATAATTTTTCTTAGCTGTCAAGTCCTTTTCTCCCATTTCCAGCCTGTTCTCACACTCTTCCCAGCTCGTAAAAGCAACTGAGCACAGCTCTTTGGACTGATAAATGGGCTCCTTTCAATTGGTGGCAGGCTTCAGGAAAAAGAGATAATCCTGGATAATGTGGACACAGTTTTCATTTCATGTCACCCAATTAAACTGCAATTATCCGGAGTGCAACAGCAGAAAAAGTGGAAAGAATGGTTGGAGAATGAGGAGCCCTGGCTCCCTGGGACTCTTTATACTACACACATTAGCCTAGATTTGTTCTATTCTGATAATAAAGTGCCAGTCTAAGCACTTAGCAGCACACAGTGAGAGACAGACCAGCTGCAACCTGTAGCTCAGAATGAAATACTATCGCAAGTGCTCTGGGAAATATCAGTTCGATCCAGAGTAACTTTCTGGGAGATTATTTGCATCAGGAATCCAAAGCCCTGTGCCGTGGTTAATAACAGCCAGAGCAATATGGTCAGGAGGTGTTCTGAACAATGCGGCGAGGTTCAGATTACAGGTAAAACAAGGACAAAAAAAGCCTTTTCTTAACATGACTCACAGTAGCACTGCAAGCCAAAATAAGGCAGATATCAAGCATTTTATTATGAAGGCAAACTGCACTAACGTATCTTATCTCTTCAGCATTTTGGCTGAGATCTAGGGCAGGATGAATTTAATATGTTAATATGTCTTATTAAGTTACCGCTCTTGCAGTAAAATAAACTGGATAATCTAACAGATCTGTTTTATCTCTAATTACCATGATCCTGGTAAACTGCAATTAAATAAACAGATGGAGTTTTTAAGCTTGTGGCCCGGTGCATGGGAACATTTCAGTAACTGAAATGCATGTATTTGTTATTATTGCTTTATTTCATTTACCCAGTACTGTGAGTGCATGGTGGCTGTGCTGTAGGCACAGGCTGTAAGTACGAGGGTGACATCTAAAGTGTCTCCTACAACTAAAAAACTTTGTTCCTGGAAGTCCCTGCTCTTTGCCCTCAAATTTCTTATTTCCTTTACTCCTATGCGAAGGACCAGGCAGGGCTACCCCAGGCTGTGAGACAAGGTAGGCAATTCGGCCTACCTTCCCTTTCCTGAGAGGTAAGATGGGCTTTAGGGCGTTACATTACAATACACTATGAACATACAGAGAATCACTTTCCCTCGGGGTCCCTTCACACACTGGGAAGCAGCAGCAAAACAGAGAACCACCGTCTTCAGTGGCAACACCTGAGGGTGCGTGCAAGCTCCCATGCCAGGTGGTGTGTCTTAGTGAAGTCCCAGACAGGGACCACCAGCCTTGGTGCGGTTAATCAGATGCATCTGCCCTATATAACGGTGCAAAGGGGACAACGAGGGGACAAGAATTCCTAGGTCAGACCCAGAGCTCTCCACCACAACCGTGGAAGACTCTTAGGTATCCCTTAAGCCTTCATCAGGCGCCAGACTTCGTGTTTTTGTGTAATTTAATATCAAATGATAAACTATTTTTGCAATATTTTTTGTTAGTAACAGAAAAGAATGTGACACTTCCTCCGGAAAGACAAAGCAAAATCTAAAACTGCGTAGTGATGAATCCCACAATTCCTGAATGAAGCACAGCTATTTCATAAGCAGGTAGTTAGTTTTCAGAATGGAAACTTTCTGGTTTACCTGAAATTTTCAGCTTGGCCTTATATCCAGGTATTTATCAAATGGAAAAATGCATTTCCCCATCCCACCTGGGAAAAACCCAGGTGCAGAAAGATTTGGATTCTTCAGAGATGTTAATAAAATTGGGATTTCCCTGTTTCCAAAATAATACCATGCCTCCCACGCGCTTTATTCCATCCCTTCGCGTTCCTACCTGAAGCAGGTTCTGGGCTGCTTTGAAGATTGCTTTTCTGTTTAAAACTTGAAAGCTACCTTGTTCCTCATGGAGCCTATTTAAATAGCAAAAAGCTGCACCTTGATGTGAGCAGGAGCTGCGGAGTGGAAAGCGGGGCTGTGGCAGGGGTACGGGCACTCACACCCGCAGCTGATGTTAATGGAGCGGTTCGGTTCCTCTGAGAAAGGAGGGAATTTATACCAATAGAGGTACACATTTTAAAGTGTGGCAACTTTATTTTAACATTTTTTTGGTCTCAAGGAGCCTCTAAGCAGCTGTTCTACAGAGAAGGGCAGTCAAAAGAGCCCTAGCTGGTAGCAACGGAGGTAGCATGATTTTAAGGAACAAAAGCATTTTCCTTTTGGAAGCTCCTTCTCAGGGACAAGGTCGGTTCACCGGTGATTTGCTCCTAAAATTTCAAAGATGAGCAGGACTGAGGAAGTGAGGGGAACCTACAGGAGGTGCCAAAGACTGATACGCATACGTAGGTAAAGAAAGGTGATCATATTTCATTTAGGGAACAAAGGTTGGGCAACAACGTAAAATAAATCAATCTCTGATGGTTTTAGGAAGAAGAAGGTCAAGTGCTTGAGCAATGTTAATCCCTCGTCATGCCTAAGATCTGTCCTGATGAGAATGTCAAGACATTGATCTTACTAAGTGACATTTATCTATGTAAAATCAGAAATTAGGTCCTGTGTATAACACGGGATAGTACATTAGTGCGTTAGCAGAGTGCACGGAGTATATTAACATCATGCATTAACGGCATATGGTGCAATGTAATGGAGAATTACGTTGCATAGTCTTGTTACGCGGATTATGTCAGGCAGTGCGCACACATTAAGAGAAGGTCCCTTCCCAAGCAGATCTGCAGTCCAAACAGGCGAGGGAAACAAACTCGTGCACACCACCTAGATGACTTGCCAGGCACAGAACCTGTGCCTTCCAGCTCTTAGCTCAGTTACCTCCCAGGAACTAGACAGTGCTGGGTAGGAGATCTGCATATCAGTCACATAACTGTTTTATCATCTATTTTCTTATCTTAGAAATACAAGAAGAATGTAAGAATAGTCAAGCCAGATGCTGACTTCATTTACAGCTAGGGAGAAAGGGGAGTCACACCTTCACAGATGTCTCCATTTCCTCATTTCTTTCTCCAAAGAGAAACGCTATCATGTAGTAATCTTCGGGAGAGGTTACTAGATGAGGTTTGTAAATCCCTTTAAAGATATATATATACT
>NW_009194451.1:23414-55534 GCF_000690835.1 Fulmarus glacialis | reverse complement strand
TATATATATATGATGCCCTAAAACATCATTGTGAATGATTTTTCATTCCGGTGTGGAAAAGGCAGTGTCACACATTATAAGAGATTGGATTTTAAAGGTTTGTAATCTCCATGCGATCCTTCTCTCCATTTCTACCTATTTGCAACTTGTTAGGAAGGAACAGAAACTCTGGGATGGCTGCAATTTACCTCACGATCTGCCGTGCCCCATAAAGTTGTTCTGGGAGGAGAAATGCTAACTCCTGAGGATGTAGCTTTCCCAAAATATCAACGTGTACTTTTCATCAGAGCTTCGTTAGCTGATGGCATTTTACTTGACTACCAGCGGTCATTGTTTCCCTCAGAAAGGAGCAGTGTCAGATAATTTCGCCCCCCGCTTTCTCTTTGGTTGCACAGTGGCCAGAAACAGGAATTAGAGACCCCCAAAGCAAGCGGAGGCCAGGGCTCTGAATGGAGCAGCTCTGTCTGAATCTCATGCTAATGAGATCAGGAAGGGAGGAAATGTTGAACTCCAACCCTGGGCTGCCAAGCAGCTCGCCCCTGCCTCCGCGGAGGGCAGAGCCAGCTGGGGGCAGGGAGGATCCCGAGGTACCGAGGGGATAAGGATGCTACTCAGCTGGCAGGAAAGGGAGCAAGAGTTTCGCTTATCTTAATAGCTCCTTTTGTTCCGGAATCACAGTAGCATCCCTTATTTGCAAGCTTGAATAAGTATAATGCACGCTGAGCTCTTGCACAGGTGCTAGTCGCTGGTGGTTTTTCTCCGTGCCTGCACAATAACTGCTTTTTTTTCCAGGGCTGCAGGAAGGAACCGGAAAGACTCATTCAGACAAAAGTGCTGGCTGCACATTTGGGCAAAGTGCTGACGGGCTTTTGTTGCTGTGTACGTGGTGCCATCCGTGAGCCTGGTGATGATGACCTAGAAGGTGATCTGACAATGAATGTTTCTTTTGGAGAATGTGTCAACTATTGTAGGAGCTCGCACATTCGTAATGAGACTAACTGGTTCCAACAGATAATTGCCTGGCAGTCTTTCTTGATAGCTGGCTAGATAAACAGTGTATTTTCTTCCCTTCCTTCAAAAGCTAACAAGGGAGGCAAAAACAGGGACTTGAGCATCTGCAGGGATGAAGTAGAACAAGAGTAAATCATAGTAAGACAGAGAACTTAAGAAAAGTAGACGCACTCTTGTTGAGCCATTTTTCTGAGAAGTTACACCCAGTGAGGAGCTGTCTTACTGAATTTAAATGGTTTTATACCACCTCGACACAACTTCGCTGACTTGCTTTCTTTGAGAATCTGGCATTGGACTGTTTCAGTCATCAGTAAAGGTTGCCTGCCAAATATCGTGTTTTCTTTCTTTTTTTTTTTTTCTTTTTTTCTCTAGTCGCGGTTTACAGCTTGCCCAAATCCACAAGAGGAGGTGATTGATGTTGCCATATGGTGGCTATTGGATGTAATACTGTCCAGTTCGTGGATAACACCCTTTTCTTCTTAAAGCTCTGCTGCCCTCCTAGTTCACTAGATGCTGAGGGACTGTTAAACTTAGTAGGCTGAACATCTGAGAATGAAGAGAGACTTATGAAATGCCTGTAAAGAACTTACCTCTTCGAATGGGCCGAGATGCTTGTGGATTAACAGTTTGGGAAACCTTAGAGCATGCGGCTTTGTAAAATACTGCTGCTTCTACACAGGCTTTTTTCTATCTTTCTGTGTTAACCTCTGCTGCAACTTAGGAGATGGAGCAGCCCATCACATGTGATTCAGGACGAAGTTAATTAGCCCACCATTAGATGACTTGAAACTAAGTCTACCCTCATACACGAATATATTCCCCCTTGTTAAGATTTCTAGAAAGCCAGAAGCTGGAGCAAAAGAAATCCTCACTGTTATTGAGCACATCTTTTTCCAAGAAATAAGAAAGACGGATCCAGTATATCCGTAAGTCTTTTGCTGTCTGCTTTGTTGTGATTAGTAACATTCTTCTGGTGTAAGATGTTTCTCTCTTTGTGCATCAGGCTGTCATCGTAATAACAATTCTCAAACGTTTCTATTGTGCTAAATTCAGATAGCCTTGATCAGTATCGAGCACCTCTTGTGCTACAAACATATACATAAATGTATTTGCTGGTGTTATCCACTATGGATTATATATCTTTTACTTAATTATTTTAAGTTATAGTGTTACTACGTGCTTGTAATATAGATTATTGAAAGACCCATTTTTTTTCTCTCTGGAACCATTAGTGAACCTCATTTCCATTAAACTTTGTTTCATCAGACTTTGCTCCTTGAAAAAAAGGCAACAAGCTAACAATTTTCTTATTAGAGAAACCAGAAAGCCAAATATATGTCCTCATTCTTAATGTAAATGTGGTGGTTAATATAGTGATTCATAACTTTTCCAAACCAAGTTATAACATTCAGTTACAAGAAAAGTAACCAAAAAGTAACTCTGTTAAAGAAAAGTATTTGGGGAAGGTGGGAGATGTTTTTCCCATTTTCTTTGCAAGAAAGATGGGAATGTAAGGTACTCAGTCAAATGAGTGGCTTTAGTCTGTAGCTTATCATTTTTAACTCTCTCGGGATCTAGAAGACCAAATTCAATTTTCTTTCGTGCTTAAAGATTTGAGACAACACCTTTCACAGGGATCCATCTGTACTCAATTTATGAAATACGGGATAGGTTTCTTGCTCTCTCCCATGGATCCCTTCTTCAGAATAATTTAAATAATTAGATGACAATTGGGGCAAGACGTGGACCCCCGGTGGCCTCTCTTCATCTGAGCTTGGAGGCACTCTGGGTGGGATCTCCCTTCCAACTCCCACCACAGTTACTCAGCTGGAAAAAAGGTTATCCAGTCATCGAGCATGCGAGTAAGGAGGACTCTATGATGGGTGAACTAGTGGGGATCTGGGAATCAAAAAATAAATAACTTTCACAGCCTTAATTAGGATCCTGTTATGATGCTGGAACGTAGAGGACTCTCTACCAGTGGATTCTACGTTCATCTGACCCTGCAAACCCAGAGACCACAGTGGTGCATCGTCCTGCCTTTAGCATCAAACTGAACGGTGGCCCATCTTGCCCTGCAAAGCACCCATCCTGCCCGCTACCTGATGGCTGCCTGCACAGGGCACCGGCGCCGCAGGCAGCAGCAGCTGCAGGACGCTCTGCACATAGCTGTGGTATATATGGGAATGAATGGTAACCAGGGTTGCTGCTGCTGTTTTTATTTTGGCTAGTTGGCAGACGTCTCGCTATTCTTTAGCTTTTGAATTAGGATGATGTAAGAGGCCCAGGCGCTATGCTAAACACTCCACTACAAGGTTTATCAGAAAAGGCTGTCGGTCTTGAGAGAGTTACCCAGAATCGCAGAGAATTAGGAACAAATTTCGTGGGTAGTCAACAACTTCATGGGCTGAAGAAGTGAGACAGTTCCTAATCCTGCGTGACTCTGGGTGACTGGCTTTCTGTAGGCAGACCACGCTGTATCTGTGGGAAGGCAACTGGGCATCTACTTTGTATGTGCACCCAGGAAGGTCATCTAATGCACACCCGCAGCCACGCACAAACCTCTTCTCTGGGCTGCCTGTCCCAGGAGTCTCTAGCACCCGTTGCTAAACCCATATGCATGAGCTGTCAGGCAGATGCATCACCCCCGTATGACCCTGGCTTTTTGTAAAGCAGGAGGAGGAAGCTTGTTTGGGTGAGTATATCGGAAACAGAGGAGCTCAAGTGCTGGTTGTTATTAACATATCACGCTGAAAACACTCACTGCCTCAGCCTTAAGCCCTCCAAGATACCAGGTCTGTCACGGTGGTTGATAACTCCCTTTCTCTGAGGTCATTCCCTGGGTCTCACGCTGACTTCCTGCATGACTTCAGTTGCTAAGTGTCTGCATCATTTCCTAAAACAGTTCTGAGGGGCTTTTGAAAATATAAAACTTGATAACTCATGCAGGACCAAATTCAAAGCACCTTAAGATCAACGAAAGCCTTCCTACCACCACTGGTCGCTGAGACCGGAGCGGTCCCTCCCCCAGTTCAGAGGTCTCACCTCCTACTCCCGAGGGTGGCTCTAATTAGCTTGTGCCACATCACCTAGCCTCCAGCTGAATCCTGTTTCAGCCCAGCCTTGTCAGAGCACTGCTTAATTTTGTTTGTCCCAGACTTCCAGTTGTCTCATGGGCGAGCGCTCGCCATCAGCTCCGCTCCCCTATTGTTCGCTGCCGGTGTGCAGGGCCGTGCGCTGCAGATGGAGTTCCTCGGAAGATTAATGACGTGCTGAACAATGCACTGTAGTTGATATCCTCTCAAACTCTGACACCTGACACTGGACACCTTCAGCTGTAAGAGCCAAGGGTTAGGCAAGTAAGCAAATTCTGGATAGATACCGATTTCCCTCCAGGTATCTGTGAATAATAACACTTCTTCGACGTATTTGTCACAGGTAGCTTTGCTTTTACTGGTTTTCACATAAATGCTGGAGAAAATGGTATTCTTATGGTTATACAATTCTTAGAAAAAGTATTTTGAACTCTGCCAGTCTGTGCCTCTGGCGCATCTCTCTTAGAGGTGGGAAGAGAAGCGGGTAATTAAAGTATTTGTATAACAGTTTGTTGCAGCTGTAGTTGACAATACAGACAAAAGCACCAGTTCCCGTTTATCTTTTAGCAAGGGCTCCCAGCGTCAGCGTGTCAACTGTCCTGCCCGAGGACGTGCGTTAAAGTAGTTATCAACGTCCCAAGACGGAGAGGCTCAAGACGTTAGCCCCACTCAAGTGGCATCGTGTGTTTTCGCGCTCTCCCCCCCGGCTGGCCCTCCCCGCTCCTCAGCCCGCTGCCCTTTCGTGACACGAACCCCGCGGTCGGGAAGGCGCTGGGTATTGTTAGCGCTGCTCCCGACAGTAGATTGGCAGCCAGGAGTGCCGGGGAATGACAGGTCCCATAATGCACCCTCATCGCGAAGATGGAGAGCGTCACCTCTGTAACATTCCCAGCTTTCATTAGCCTGAATGCAATTGTGCTAGGTTTAATTTTTGGAGTGTTTGCAGTTTTTCCAGCAAATAGCTGTTTGAACACAGTGTCCCCATTATATCACCACAGTCAAAGAGAGGAAAGATAAAGGCATTGTGCAAAGTTTCTGTGGCTTTGCAGACAAGGATTTATGTACTGGAGAACTCTCATCTGGCAGTCAATTTGCCTTTGTCTTTCAAAGTAGTGGAAGTATCAAGGGAGTATGGCCGAGAGTTTTATTTGCTATTTACCAGATTACTGAAGTATCAGGCATCTTTAGATCTGTTGTGAAGAAAAATGCTTTCAAAACGATTTTGCAAACTTCTGCTGAGGCTGAGGGGAGAGGCGAGGGAAACCCTTGAAATGTTGCCCTTTGAACTGCTAGAGGGGTGCATGATTGAGGAAAGAACTTGAGACTGTACAGTTTCAAGAGTTTAAAATGCGATCTGTCATAAGGGTCTGTCCAGCAGAGAGAAAAAGGAAAAATGCATCTGCTACTATCTACTTTAGAGGAGTAACCACGTTAGTGAAAACAGTTCTTTCTGGAAAATGATAGTCCCTGGTTAGCGTATCTAAGGATAAACTGAGTTTAAAAAAAACAGCATTTTCTAAACAGGCAAGGGTGAGATTAATTTATAGCTCCACTTAGTTTACAGCTCTGCTTACAACAAGCAAGAAGTATTGCAGTTAATGGGATCGGTCCTGGCTAACATTTCCCTAATATTTGATTCTGACTGACACAGTTAAAATTGTAGTGAAAGCAGAGCCTGTAAGACCAGGCTTTATTGTCTGAAAGCAGAAATGAATGGTATTCATCTAACACTCCTGAAAGTGGGTGAGAGCTGAGGGGAAAGCTGCTTACAGAAATGTGTAATTTAGCATTAAAATCAACTACTGTACCAGAGGACCTGCATTATAAATACCTTGGCCACTATAGATGATCCTGGGATTTGTGGAACGGTTAGCTTTGCTAACATGATAATAAATTGAAATAAGTCAAAACCAAAGTGATTCACGTGATGTTGCAGGAAGAAATCAGAACAGAACCTGTTGAGGGAAAAAAAGGCCCTTATACCAGAATAAAATATGACCCACTGATTTAGCGTTATCAATAGGGACCAGTAAATACACTGGAATGTCTAACTAGCTTGAAAACCTACCAGTGCCTGAAGCCAACATTTACAAAGTTCCAAAAAAAATACCCACCTGAATGCCTGGTATCCATAAAGTTCTTGTAATTTCTGATTCCAGGTAAAATATTATGTGAAAGGCCATTTCTGTAACTAGCCTGGATAAATCCAAGAGCTGTGAGGTATCTCCTTAAACAATGCTTATCTCCCATGGAAGATGTGAGACTAACCTTTTGCTGTGTTTTTGTTAGCTTGTTTCAGGGGAAGTTTCCTAGCCTATTCTTTCACAGGTGTAGGTGGTATCTGTGTTCATTTCTGAAGAGCTGGTTTCTGGCCAGACTGCTTAGCTAGCCTCAGGCCCCAATCCACAGTGCAGAATACGACCCCTTTTAAGATACAGTTTTAAAGATTTTCCTTTGGCCGAGTGGGCCTTCCTAAATGTAACGTGAACCTTTCTCCTCCTAGTGCCAGCAAGCAACAGCCCAATGTCCTGCTCTAGAAAAGAGCAATGGTCCTGCTGGGAAGAGCACCTCTTTGATCCACCACAGGCTCCATTTCAGCCAGGCACGAAGCAGCCACCGTGAAGACGTGCCAAAGGCCAGTATTGTGCCAGTGCCACCATTATTTCAGTCATACACATGGTGCTGACAGTTGTTTCTGTTGGCCTGAGAGATCCTTTCTCCTGGGAAAGAGATGGACAGGAGGACGTCGACCCAATCTGCTGCCGTATCGTTTCCCTGTATGGCTGGGGAAGCTCTGCTATGGCACCTAGAGTGTTTTCAAGTGGATCAGTACAGCAGTCACTGAGTCAATCTACAGGCATCTGCAAAACACGAGCAGAAGATCTAAGAGGGACAAGGAAACAAACCAAGCCTTTTGTTTAAGGTACTGGTCTGGGGCTCAGGAGATGTGGGAGATACATTCCTGCCTGGGTGACAGATCTTCATTGTTGATTTAGCCTCAGCATTACACCGTCTCTCCGTAGGTCTTTCTCTGCCCTCTGCTCATGTTGCCCCTTTGTTTTCTCTGTTTAGGATATATGTGCCATGGGGCACCGATTACATCTCCCTCTGTGGTTGTACAGGGCTTGGTGCTGTGGTAGATCACTCTGGATACTCCCAGTAACAGCAAATAATAAAAACAGCTGTGATAGGTTATTTGGTATGTGATTTTGAGGAGAGAGACATGTAATAGATATTCCAAAAATAGCTCATGTCCTTCTTTATAAACTCTGCAATATCACTGGTAACAACTCTCTTCTTCCAGAGCACACCCTCAGTTCTCCTCAGCACTGCACTCTCAGGACATTCTTGTAATAATGGCAATAACTTTTCCCTGCTATGAAAGAAGATGTAACTATTGTCCTGTTTTTATGTATTTTGGACCAAAAATTTTAACTACCCGTCATCAGGGCTAAACGGCCTCTGTTGGTGTAAGGTAATTAATACTATAGAATTCTCCTCTCACCCAGGCCTTGGTTGCCCACGTTTCTGCCTGGAAAATGTGGTGCTTTGGTAAAATTAAACTGAGGATTTATAATATAGACACGTTTACAAAGACCTAGATCTATATGTGACGCTAAACCTGTATTTCTCATTCCAAAATTTCATAATAAAAATTATTATATTAATCTGCTACAAATAACTGGGTTCAAAACTACTTGACTTTGGCTACGATACAAGGAAAGGTATTTCAGGGAAGTTATATATATAGCCATACATACATGCATGCATGCATGAATATTTAAAAAGCACTTTCTGTCATGGGTTCAGAAATGCAAGGAATATTACACAGATGGAGAGGCTGATTTATTCTTTCGAGCAACTTTAAGGCAGTCTGGATTTCCTCTCCTGTTTAGAAACAATGCCAAACAAGAAGTTCAAGAAGATCTATAATAAACCTCAGCTATTGATCTATCTCCTCTGTGGACTTGACCCAGGTTGAACGTCTCTTACACAATTCAATCATTTTAAGACCTTACGCCCCGGTGAATCCAAATGGATGTCCCCTATATCAGGCCCAGAAGTGAACAGAGTACAAGGCTTATACTTAACTTTCAGCATGCATGTAAGTGTTTTGCTGAATAAGGCTTTGCCCAAGCATGTGCATTTCTGAACCAAGGGCTCAATCCCATCTATTTAGTGGACCTTTAGATAAAAGCAATGCAAATAACAGAGGCATCCCTTGCCTTTTCCCCCAAGACCTCAAAAAAGCCCTGATTATCTAGGTAAGAACAAGATTTATTTCAGCAGAGCCAAAAGCAAAGCTTGCGAGAGCCTGTGTAACGCGTGCCCATGGCACTAAGCATGCAGCAGTGTCAGTGCCCTGCGCCCTCGTCTTAGGCCCTCATAAGACCAAACCTGGCATATGTGGAGCTGGCTAAATATGGAACCAGCGTATTTGTGACTTGCTCTCAATTTGCTATGATTCATGGTGTACAGTTGTGAATCTTCACAGTTTCTACAGTCTTTTCCCCAAACCCTTCTTCGGGTTTTTTCTGGTTGGGTCTTTTTTTGGACATTAGCATTTGTTTTTTTGTTTTATGTCTCAGCTCTAGCTCTTTGGGATGTATCTACACTGTCCTATTAACTATTTGGTGTACCATAGCCCAACTTTCTCAACAGGGAAGTCTGGTGCTGCTGCAGCGCAAACAGCAGGTATTAGCATATTAGCACTGTGCTATGAATTACTCGTTACTGTTAGTGACTCTCCCAGTCAGTAACAACGAAGGGTCTGACCTCCAAGGCCTGATGCGTGTGCCCTTGGTGGGTCTGCAGGGGGCTGACAGAGCCAGAAGTGCAGCTGGAAGTGGAGTCATTTTGGGGTTAATTTTGCAAGGGTTAGCCCACAGAAATACAAGCCCAGCTGCAGAGCACATCAGGGGGAGTCAGAAAGTGTCTCTCCTTTCCCCACTCCTCCGTTGATCTGGGGAGGGAGTGTAAACCAGCTCCTCTGTTTCCACAGAGTGCTTTTCTGATCCCACATAGCTAAAACCATGCCTGGGAAGGGGGGAACGGGTGAGTCCTCTTTCCATCTGGAAAATCACCATCCTGCTCTCCGTGCACAGGGGGAAGTAAGGGGAAGTATCAATCTGCTCCTCACGATTAGCTCACCCTGATAAACATGCAATATAGAGGCCTGACCGACAAACTTCTCAGGGTCTTTTGTAGAAGTCAGCAAGCAGGAAAAGACAAATGTCCTGCTGCTGACATCCTGAGGAGCTTTGCCTTGGGAGAGAAGGGGGATGAACATGCTACCTCTCTGGCTTGCCTTCCTTGAAAGGAAAAATATGTGGTGCTAGTTGGGGGAGCAGCCAGGTCTGGAAGGCCATATGCTGGTTTGGCTCACTGAAGAAAGCCAGCATCTGGCTCGGCTCTGTTTCAAAGTTAAAATTTCTTAAATGGAGCCAAATATTTAAATAATATTAATAATTTTATTTCCTGAATATTAACTACGGTATATGGTGAAATGACTGCTGTACCTGCAATAAAGGGCTTTTAGGGCTTGTGAGCTGCTCAGTCTCTCTGTCAGCATTTACACAGTCATGCAAGCCAACTATTCACTGCATGGCACACAATTTCAACTACACAGTGACTGCTTAATTAAAAGTACTGCTTTTAAAAGTGCAATAGGTTTGGGTTTGGGTTTTTTTAGTAACCGCCATAGTAATCTCTGTACTAAAATGCTGAGTGCTAAGAAGTAATAAAAATTTATGAAATGCATACAAACTCAATAAAATATTAGTTAAAAATTCATGACATGGTATGTCATTTTGTGTCAGGATGCACACAAACACTGTTCAGAGCTATTTGGGGGGGAGAAAAAAACCTCTAACATACTTTGTGGAGCCAATACCCAATGCCAATTTCCACTAATTATCTGGCATTCTCTTTTTTCAAGTGGGTGGGAGCTTTGTGAAACCTTTTTAGGCTTCTCTCGTGTTGGTGAACACCCTAAGTTTCAAGCTACCTGAATTTCTCCGAAGGGTGTGGTGTGTGTGTAATGTTTGGAAGGCGAATAGAAGACCCAGTGGGATCCTGGTGTTTATCTCACAGAGGGCATCTCAGGCAACCATCTCCTCCAGAAGATCTTCAAGATCCCCTTTCACTCTGCGGTGCCAGATTGGTGTGGTTAGCCTAAGTGATCCTGGTAATGAGAGCAGGTCTCAAAGCAGTTTACCCCAGAACAAGGAAGTTTTGTGATTTTGCCATTTGCAAACGAGAAACTGAGATGTGCACGGGTCAGGGCATAGATGTTTAAATATGGATTTATTAAATAAAAATTCAATGGTTGGGTTGATTACTTTCAGACCTCTCCAAATCACCTGTGGTGACAGTCTGATGGCAGGCCTTTCACCCCCCCAGAGATCATCCTAAGCATGGGGCCACTGATGGCAGCAACTGGAGATGGAGGAGAGAAATTTCTACCAGGTTTGCTTCCAGAGAGGATTGGCCCCAGCTTCAGAAGTAACGTCCCACGGCAGAAGCCCATGGGGAGGCAGGTTTGTCTCTCTGGCTGGGAAGAAGTGCCCTCCCAGAGCAGCAGCTCCGCCATACCTTCCTCCCCAAAATTTGCCACTGACTAGCTCTGGCAACGTTCTTCTCAATTTTCTGGCTTCTCTGACTCCTGTTCACAGGTTCCTCGTTCTCCCTATGTATTACACAGTGAAGTCCCAATTACCCATGGGTGGTTTATCCAGGTGGCTGATAAACCATGGATGTTGGGATGCAGAGCCAGCTCAGATCTAGCCAAGCTTCTTAACTCTTATGTAGTGTTGCTCTGCTGCTGCTTGAGCCAGCTGAGATTCAGGAAAAGAGCAGTCACCTCTGTACCAGGAAGAACCCAACCTATGGTACCTGGATACGCATGGAGCCAGCAGTCAGCCGGGCTCACCTTGCCTTGCCTTTCCAGCCTTGGGGGCAGTGGGGATGCAAGCAGAGGGATACACAGACCCTCCTGCATGGAGACAGCATCACACCTGAGCCAACCTGCTGAGGCTGGCTGGTCCTGAGCAAATTCCTGAGGAGTTACCAAGACATTTTAGAACTGGCACCCCAGTGGTTTTCATTGTGCCTGTGCTGATTCTGTTCACCAAGCCTCACTTTAGGCGCCTACGTTTGCAAATCCCACGCGAGTTGCCCAGGGTTGCAGAGCAAATCAGTGGCACAGCCCGCATTCAGGTCTCCTGCCCCATGGCCCAGGTGATATGGGTGAGAATCTCCCACACTAACTGTGGGAGCTCCTTGGGGCTCCCCATAGCATGCACTGGTGGGATTCTGCTGAAAATATTGCTGTTACTGTTGCTATACTGTGAACGTTATTTGAAAATTTTAGAAAAAAATTATTTTTAACTCTCATTCACTCTCTGTTTTCCCATTTCCTATATTTTATTTCTCTTTGAAGGACGGGAAGCTTGCATTGATCCTAAAGCAAAATACTAATTTAAAATATCAGAGTCAGACATGCAGGCCAGAGCAGATGCTGACTACTCATAGAGCAATTGCATCTGGATACATTTAATATTATGTCCTCACATTTTTACGCTCAGTTTTTACGCTTGTCAGCAGATTACTTATTTCCCAAATGTGGTATTTCTGGATTGGACCTGACAGTCGCGGCACAGTGCATGAAATCTACTTTGGAAGCATGGGATGCTCAAGCCATGTGACCCACAAGTTAGCCTCATGGGGTGATATAAGAAAAAAATACGCACAAAATGCAGGTCTTTCACATTACAAAGCCATGGAAAGCATACGTCTGTTTTTATCAATGAGTCTCTGGGCTGCCTTCTGCCTGGATGGCTTAGAAATTTTCTATTTCATCTCGGTGCCCAATGGTGACCTCAGTGTTTTCAAGAAGAACAGAACAAATAGCTGATAGAAAAAGGAGTTAAAGTAGCCTTACTGAACAAATAAATTGGCAAGTGTATCCAATAATTGCATGGGTTCAGCATTTTCCTGCGATAAATGAGTAAACTTTAAATGTATCTCTGAGATGTACTATCACAGGCATTGCCATGGGCAAGTTTTATCCAATGATGAAACAGCAAGGCCTTGTGAGATAAAGATGATAGAAGGGGTACTATCAGGTGGCAGCTGGGTAATTACAACTCTCTATTTGGGCTCTGTAGTGATGCTGCATGTGATAAGTGGAGAATAATGAAGAAAAAGGAGTAGTGATAATACAGGAGCTAAATGGTAGAAAATAGCCTATCATAGCCCACAGCCCTCTGAGTGCCTATGGGGACTTTGAACTATCTTCTTCAGTTTTCAGCCACAGAAAAAATACTCTCTCTTTCTTCTTCCTTTGCTAAATTTATGTCTGGTGGGACAAAAGGGAAAACTGAAAGGAAATCAAGGGTATGTGAAAAGAATATGACCTTTGCAAATAACGCTGAAGGTCACTGTGTAATTATTCTAAAATAAAAGTATCCTGTAATCTTGTCTGTACCCACAAAAGATGTAAGACCATTTTTTAATGTGATTCTGAACAATTTTGTTGGGGATCATGGTTTATGAAAGGTCAGCTAAAGTATTTCTAATTATATCTTGTCTAGCTCTTTGCTTAGAAGAACACAAATGCCATTTGTTACGATAGAGTCAAACTCTGATTAAAGCAAAAGACTGTCAAAAGACAAACTCATCACATGTAAACAAAAATACTATTTCCTGAGTGAAGATTGGCTTTTGCAGCTTTTAAAAAAAAACATAGAAGGGGAAAATACCATGGAGCTGGTCACTGAAACTTTAACCCCAGTTTAGAACCCCAATTTGTTCCTTTTTATTTTTTACCTACAGATAGTAATACCTACTACAGTACATACCTACTATAGTATATACCTACTCTAGCTCCTGGTGAGCTTGGCACAGTTTGCCAGCTATCTGGGTGACTCTTTTGGTAATTTTTTAGACTCCCCTGGAAAAGATAATAGTTCCATGGCAATTCTTTCACTTGGGAGTCTGATACCTAAATGCCAGTTACACTGGATCTGATATAGCGCGGGTGCACGCATGTATGCGCTCATACGTGAGGGAACTGCACGTAAAATACGCGCTGCTTAAAGATGAGCCACAAATTGTTTTGCTTTTTTTTTTTTTTAATACTTACCTAAACAGCTAGAGTAAGAAGTGTACTGTGCATCATTCACGTATGTCCATGTCTTTTTTCTTCCTAGGACACCGACTCTGCATTACCGCGGACCTGATGTAATGGGGCACCTCACCTCATGGAAGGTGAGGTTGCGTCAGCACATTGCCAGGATGCAGAGTGAGACTCTTAGGAACAGAAAGATTCAAAATGAGACATTTCTTGGGATAGCAAATGGTGATGTTTATTGATCTAGACATTAGTGAAGACAATAGTGAAGCCAAGGAAATTTTATATAGTGCCTGGATTTAGGAGGCTTGTAGCTTGATGGTAAAACTGAGAAAATCCTACTCAGTTTTAGGGGAAAAAAAAAGGAACTGTTGTTCTCATCATAACAGAAACTGATGGAAGTATTACAAAAGCATTTATGCATTACAGAAATAAATGGCATGTAATAAAACATTTACAGCTGAACAGAATGGTTGTTTATAGGCTGAAATGCCACAACTGAATAAACAAGGAAATTCACACACACATAAAAAAAGCTTTTTAAAGTATGTATCTGATTGCGATGATTTCTATTATATTATTAAATTATAATGTCCATTCCAAATTTTTAAAAATTCACACCATTACTATGTTTGGTGAGGCATTGAGATGACTCACACCAAGTCCAACCCTTCCTCTGATTTAAGATGAAGGTCCCGGTAAAAAATAGATATATATCACAAATCAAAAGTTCACAGTGGAAAGAATTATTAGGCCATCTCAGTCAGCAAGTGTAGTTTCTCATTATTGACTGACTCCTATTCCCCTGGAGTAATGAAGTTTTGTCATTGACCCACAAGGCCTTATTTATGTACAGGCCACTTAGTGCTTTGGCCACTTAAGTGAAATACAACTTGACCATATGGCTTTGCAGTGGTACCCAAATGGTGAGAGTGCCTAGGACAGGATTAATCTCACCTTCCTTTACACATCTAAAAATTAGACATCTAAGTCTGAGTTAGCCACCCTGCTTCTTTTTTCAGTCAATGGGGAGAAACTGGTACCTTCAGAAAGAAAATTATGTGACCTGCGTCAGACATCCACCTTAAGAGGGATCAATCACCCTCTGGAAATACCTATTTCTCCTGACCGAATACAAAGGGAGCCTTGGGTGACTGGCTTAGACATTTAACTTTTAGATGACTGAAGACAGGTAAAACATATTGCATCCTGACGTTAAAGGAGATTTGTGTCCAGTGAGATCAAGACAGGTCTCTATATTTGGACATTTCTTCCATTTTAAATCATGCTAAGCGCTTCCCAAACCATAATGATGAACAACCTTATTGTCGTTCATCTCAGTCAGTCTGGCTTGCGTTTCACTCATCTTTGGCTATACAAAGCTTACACAGATCTTTTCAGGTGGCCATGATGTCTTAGGCAGTCCCCTGCTCCTTCTCCTAAAGCCCATCCTTCACTGGTCATTTGTGTGGTCACATAGTGAAGCAGACCAGGACACTGACCTGGCTGAAAAATGAGTAGGGGAAAAAAACTGGCTCTCTGTTCTGGCTCAAATGACCATACAAACAACTACATTGGAAAAATGGAAGAAATACCAGGAGAGCAGTATCAGGGCTTGAGATTGCTTCCAGGCAGCCTCCATTATATGCCTTTCCTTTCTGTCTCTCATTTTCTGGGCGTAACATTAAAATCCTTATCAAGGCTTCACCATCTTGCCTGGATCCCTGTAGTTTTCTCCTCATCACCCACACTGCTCTTCCTCTCTTGTCTACCCAGCAAAAGCAGCCCCTTAGGGTGGTCTCCCTCACCCTGCTCCCTCTTTAAGCAATCTACTTACTTTGGGGGGCAGCAGAAAACAACTATGAAACAACCAAGGGCTGTTTGCCAGTCCTATGGCTTAGACAGATGTTTGTTGGCAAGGTCCATCACTTCCCGAGACTGAAGATCCACAGCTTTTTCCTCACTTGTGATGGTGGCGTAATGACTGTCCCTGCACTCAGCTGGACATTTTGGTCTGCTCTTCTATTGCCCTTCAGTGGCCAGATCAAGTTCACAGTTCATAAACAAGTATGTCAGCAAAACTGAGGGAGCAAGCAGTGGCTGGGAGGGAAGAGGGGAATGGGAATTCCTTAAATGGACATACTGACTGCAGAAAATAGACTGTCTGGCTCTGAAAATCCAGGGGTTTAAAGGAAGAACTGCCCCACGGATTGAAGCTTGTATTGGCTAGGGAAACTATTCCATTTTGGGTAACCAGTTTTGAGGCTTAACATCAAATTGGCCCCTGACATTCCGTGCTGAAATGGTGTACAGAGCAAAACTTTGCACTTTCTTGACCTAGCCAGAAATTAGCATTTTAGCTCAAATCAAGACTGCACTTTCAAAGTGGATTTCCTGGATGTCCTCACTTGTTGGGCTTTGGTTCACTTGATTCACATCACACCTTGGCATGCACCAGCTGTATTCCTGGGTGAACCTAAACCAGAAGTCATGCTCCAGAAGCGCAGGTACAGTTCTCCCACTGCTTATAAGCATTCAGTCCCTGGGCCTGTGCTGCAGCTAGTCCAGATTCACCCTCCCTGAAATGCACAGAGAGTGGATATGGGATCCTCAGCACCAATTGTTCTACCCTATTAATCTGCTTCTACTGGTCCAAATAACTTTGCCAATAGAGATGTATCCTATATATTACCCAGCGTGATCGAAATAATTTCTCTCTATTTCCTATTTGCCCTCCTCCCAAGACCTTGAAACAAAGTCAGAAACCAACTGCTACTTTTGCAAAATGAAACTGAAATCAGAACCAGCCTTTGAGTCAGATGACCAAGACCCACTCACAAGTTTTAGCTTTGTGGTCCTGATATGATTCCTGTCAAAAATCAGGAGGTTTCCCCTAGCTGTTTGCAGTTTTAGACTGCACTCTTACGCATCGATTTCTAGCACTTTAGTCCATAAAATGTACCTCCATTATACATCACTTTTACACCTGCATAGCAGTTTATAGATATGAAATCCTATGCCTGTACACTTGCTCTGTACTGCTTCCTGATTTCTTCTTTTCTTACCAGTCTCCTTTTACCTTCTGAAATTACAAGGCCTATACCAGGGAAACAAAGTCAGAAATTTTCATAATTTTTAAGTGTATTCATAAAGGCAGGGAATAATCTGTTCTCCGTGTCCCTGGTAGACAGGACAGGAATTGATGAGCTTAACTTTCTGCAAAGAGGATTTAGGACAGTCATTAGGAAAAACTTTCTAGTTAAGCCTTGGAATAGATTGCCTAGGGAGGTTGTAGGATCGCTACCACTGGTGTTTTTTTCAAGAACAGGTTAGACAAGTGTCTGTCAGGAATGTCATAGGTATAGTTTGTCTTGCCTTGAGGGGGTGGAGGGAGTAGATGACCCCTTAAAGTTCCTTCCAGCCTCTTTTTCCTGTGATCTTCCAAGGTATTCTGAATGCCTTATTTATCTCTATCTGTGCATCTCAGTATTTCTAATACAATGTTTATCCAGGACTGAGATTTGAAAATTCATAATCCTCTAAGACTACAGATCACTCAGAAGTGTGTGTCTTGCTTATCCACTGATGCTTGACACTAGTGCAGACACTGGTGATCAACTATTGACTCTGGCTGGAATGCTGTCTATTATATTTTGCCCTATTCCCAATTCTCCTGATAAAGTGTCATCCGTATTTGTAAATCTGACATACCATTGAACCTGGATTTCAAATGTTAGTCAAGAGGAAAAACCTATTGATAACACCATTAAGACCAACTAGCTTATTTACACCACCAATTTTTGAAACCTTCCTTTTGGTCAACAGAAATACTTTATCAACCAGTGGTTCTCTAAAACTGACAGACTTAAAATATCAAACCACATTTTCCTATTAAACGCTTAAGTGTACTGGGTGACATGATGATTTTACACCCAAGAAAATCGCACTAACATTGCACTGCAGACAGAACAATGTTCATTAACGACACAAATCCCTGAAACATGGAAAAAACCCAGAATGTGATTGGTTTTGTACACTGACATCGTGTTGTGATACAGCGGTCTCCTCTTATCCATTTCTACGTGTTGATGCAACAGGCCATTTCCTTCCTATTTCTCCCTCCTTCCCATTTCCTTCCTGGCTACCGTTCCTTGCCTGACTGTTTGGTCTTACCTTCAGTAACACATGAGTTCATGCCCATGAACTCGACAGCAGGCTGGTTTGGGAGACAAGGAAAGCTGCCCAAAGCCACCTGCTGAGAGTGCAGCCCTCCACTGGAAACACGGAGGTACGTGGCACTGAAGAGCTTCTATCCCGCGCAGCAGTAACTGAGCAGTTAACCAAAAGCCACCATCCTCCTTTTGTCTCCAGCTCTGACACCTGATCGAAGTCAAGGGTTTCTCCCAAGTCAAAACTTCTGGTTATGCTATGTGATAGGATGGGACTCAGTGAGGACAGCTGCTCTCCATATCTCTGAGAGATATGTCCTATCTTGTTTGAAAGCTGATATACCCTCCAACTCTGCTGAAGCTATTTTAGTTAAGCTACAACAACTCAATTGGCTAAATCCTTACTAGTGATATGTAGTTAGAGATCACCCAGAGCTGATACTGGGACTGTGGATCTTGTCCTTAAGAAACTTTAAGATCTTTATTATTTTCTCAGAAATGTCAGTGGAAAACATAATAATAGCAAAGGATGGGCAGGGACTGGTTTGTCAGCGATGACATCAATTCAAATGTGCATCAAAACACAGTGGCCTGACAGAGATGAATGACAAAAAACCAGCTCTCCCACAAAAACTCTCATTCTTGCTGTACAACAGGCAATTATTTCGCTTAATCAAATTTTCAATTAAGCTGCCTACAGTGTCAGGAAGCCACAAAGTCATTTAATAGACAGCAGTTAGAATGGGCTGGAGAGGAAATATTTAAGCTGAACTGATCCTGATGGGATTTCCCAAGCTCAGGAAATTCTCACATAAAGGACATTACGGAAAGGAAATGAGTTGGCTTTAGAAGGACAAAATTTGTAATTTTTTTTCTAGATTTGAAATCAGCATGTTATTTGTTGCTTTTGCAATGCACACACTTTACACATTTACAAATAGGTAGGGCTTCAGTAATTGCTATCTAGAAATGGATTCTCTTTATTATGTTAGGATACAAATCTGAGGAACCTAGGGTTCTTCTCAGAAATGTTGCTCTGTGTTGGACAGAAAGGAATAGAGGTGTCCAGGCCATTACACGGTAAAGGCTACTTGAATTATACATATTTTTGAAGAGTAGACGTGAAAGCAAATGGATCACCTTCAAAACACTTGCTTTCAAATTCCTGCCCTGCAGTAGATATTCAGTCCATGAACAATCATTCAGAGAGCAATTCAGGTTTCTAAACATAAAGCCATTTTAGCTGCCCCGTTTGGTATACTGCCCAGCCTCCAGCTCCCCGCTGGCTGCCTGTGTGCCTCCTGTAGCTCCTGCCTGCATCTGCCAGCCCCATGCAGATGGTTTGGATACCTTCAGATGTTTACAATGGCAGTAGGTGCTTATATTTAGGCTCGTGAATTGCACCCTTGATTTGCATGTGCTCCAGTTTTTTGTCTATAAAATGATAAAATAAGCCTTGCTTTCTCCCACCTTCAGCCTGTGACAGCGTTTGCGGAGCTGACGCAAACATTTGGAGTTCTGAGAATGCCAAAGGCTTTTCCAGCACAAAAACCTCACGGGTTAGGCTGAAGTCTGTGCACAGAACTTGTCATGAGATCCTTATAGGAAGCAACCGTCTGCCTGTCTGCTTTTTGTGGATGGCTAATTCCCTCCCCTGAAGCATCTTTCATAGCTTGATCGTGGACTACACGGTCTGGCCCTGCACCCTCGCAATCCGTGCTGACATCTCCTCCAGAGAAGCTGCAAACCCTCCGGAAGGAGGGCTTTTCCCTAATTCACGTATGCACAGGGGTGCCTGCAGCAGGCCATGGCCTCAGCTAGAACTTCTCATCATTCTGTAACAGGACTAAATCATACCAGCTTCCACTCATTAATTACGTATCGAAGATATATTGTGTAGAATAGCACTATTTGCCAATAATATAAAGCTATTCCCTGCTTGACATCCAAACAAATAGAAAATTCTGCTAAGAGTCTATTTTCTTGTTCTGTAAAGAATTTCAATACGGTATCTTTCATTTTAGAAAGTCAATCTTCTCCTTATTTAAAGGTATTAAGCAGTCCTTCATTCCGGTGGCTGCTTTTCAGATGCTTCAGGCTCTCTGATCATCAAAGATCAAGAATATCACCCACTGTCCTTCTTTGGAACTGGGGTTTGTGGTAGCCCGTGGTAAATGCCCTGGAACAGGAAAATATTCCACAGATAATTTAACTGCACCAAATTATTTCAGAAAGTGTTTATTTAAGAGGACTCTGCACTTCAGTGATACACTTACTGGTTTGACATAAAGTATTCTATTTCTGGTTGTATTATTTTATCGTGTTAGCTTTCTATTGAATTTTACTTTTTGTTGCACACGGAGTTTGTTCTCAAAACAAATGTATTAGGTACTCGATTTGAAATGGTTTTATTGAATTTCTGATTGTGCTCTTCCCTCCAACTGGCTTCCATTTAATACCTCTATCCTTTTGATTTAAATATTTCCCTGTGTAGGAATTGACCACTAGGAAGGACTAGAGCATCAGGATATCTGCCACTCCATTCATTTTTAAACATTTCCCCTGCGTAATTAGTTCAATCACTGTAGGACCCCGGCAAGAAAGTTCATGTGCCTCCAGACCTGATTTCTCACCCTTATGGGTATTTACCATTTCCTGGGCCAGCTGGGATCAGGGGGGCCAAAAGCAAACCTGACCATCATGAAACGGAGGAGCTGCTCCCAAGCCCCATACTGGCCTGCTCAGTGATCTCAGATTAGCGGCCTCCCATCAATGGGAGCCCAGAAAGAGTTTCAAACCCTCTGCCTCACACTTCCTAGTAAAATGAGTAAAATACTCGGTGGCTACGAAATAGCCAACCCTGGCACATGGTTGGTGGTAGTGGAGGCTGCTGAGAGGAGTCCCAGTTCCAGCCAGCACAGCTGGGGTAATGGGAACAAACCTGAAAATTGCAGGCTTCTGGATGACTTTGAGCTAAGAAGCAGCAATGCTATGAATAACTGTGGAACAAGTAAGACAGATTAGACATACCAACAGAAAGATCTGTATTGTAAGAAGTTACTGTTTTGTCATAGTGTCACAGCCACTTTCCTCCTGAAATTGAGATGTCAAGCACTGAAATGTCAAGGAATTTCTACATGGTTTCATTTCTTTTCATACTTTGTCTTTGGAGTGATCCCTGAGCTCAAAGTATGAGAAATTTGAGGTACTTCAGCAAATGGCATCAGCCACTCATCTCCTGA
Organism: Fulmarus glacialis; assembly: GCF_000690835.1. NCBI lineage: Eukaryota > Metazoa > Chordata > Aves > Procellariiformes > Procellariidae > Fulmarus > Fulmarus glacialis. Next base: position 34,884 of record NW_009194451.1, on the reverse strand, counting down.
CAGTAGGCACTGTGGTAATCTGAGCCTCATCTGAAGTTACTGATGTCAAGAATATGACTCAGATATACCAACATATGTTTCAATCACTTCTCTAATTACAAAGTAGATAATCTCTAACTGTTAGTATTCTCAAGGGAAAAGTTAATTTACCTGCCAATCAGTTGGTAGATTAACCTTCCAGCTTTGTCATGAACTTATCCTAAGGAATACCTCTACTACTCCATGACATAAAAATGTTTAATGTTCGCAACATCATTGTCAAGGGAACCTCTCCACTCTGCAGTGGGAGTAGGCTCATATGGTATTTGTAATAATATACTGCATATACATGTTCTCCAGTTCCCATCACCGTAGTGCTGGTACACATACTCTACATACAGCGCAGCCCAGGTTGCGTCTTTTCCTCCTGCAGGCGTAGTCGTAATACCTGAGCTGTGAATAGGCTCCAGGTGAGGTCATTAAGGGTGGGATAATCTCCAAGACCTTTTCATGTGCAGGCCTGTATGGAAAAAAAGTCTTGAACCATGGGTTATGTATGGTCAGCTTGGACATGGCTTGACTATTCATCTTGCTTTTTACTGAAGACAGAGACCTCTGCAGTTCTGCAATACCTTACCTGATCTTGTAAATACGTATGTAGAGGTTCCCAAGCAAAATCTCCTTATTCATAAATTTTAAGCCATCAAAACATAACTAGGGAATACTCTATGAGAGGTCTCCAGACACTGGACATCTAAATGTATTTATTTAAGGATTTTTAAAAGATCATTAGTGTCACCACTGCTTTCAGCTGAGCTGTGCTGAGTGCATGATGGGGCAGGCTAGATAAGCAGCTGAAATATGAAATGAATACATACAAATGAATTTGCACTGACAAACAGAAGCAAAATTTCTCATTCAGCTTCAGGACTGGCTCTTGTGAGCAAACAGTCCTGAATGCAGAGTTTGTTCAAAATCAGAACCTCTGGGTGTTTGATATCCTTCCCGTTTTATTCAATGGGAATAATAACTTCTTTAAGGGGACCAGGGATATTCTGAAGGCTGGTTGGTCAAAGTTCATGGGGTGCTACAACACATACACTGTTTACAGAAATGATGACATTTACAGCATAGAGTGTTAATGGAATTTTAAGTGTGCTTGTGCAGCTAATTAGAAGGATAGCAAGGGAAGAACCCACACAGATGTGACCCGATGTAGGAGATGGGAATTTAGAGATGGTGGAGAACCCTATAATCAAATACAGAAAACTCTGTGATCCTAAGAAATACACCCTCACAGGAATTGTCTGAAAATGACAAACCTGCATCCCTAGATTTAGACATTTAAATCCACACATATGCATTTAGATTCCACTGCCAAAATGGACTATTAGATCACAAAATTTGATCTGCAGTATGTTAGAGCTATTACTTCATCACTCAATTAATTCTGTATGGAGCCCAATAACTTCTGTTTGATGAAAGGATAATTTGTGTTTGACTAATGCATAACTTCTGGCAGAATATCTGGTCTTGATCTGACAATAGCTGGAGACAGAAAATCTATTGCATGGTAGTTAGTTTGAATGGTTAATCCCACTCACTGTTAAAAAAAAAAAGGTATCTGACTTCTGTCCTGGATTGACTTACCTTCAGATTCCACCCACAGTTTCGTTCTCTACTAAATTCAAGATCACTTCAGTGCTCAGTGTTTTCTCCCCGGAAAGGGATTTATACACTCTAATCAAATCCCTTCTCAATTTTCTTTCTGATAAGATAAAAAAAAAAAACCTGAGATTTTTTCCCAGTTCTTAAATCACTTACTGCTTTTTTTCAGCACTTTCTCCGTCTTTTCAATGGTTTTTGAAAAAATACCAAAACTGAACTCCATATCCTAGCTGTTGTCTTGCCAGAACAACGTATGAAAGAGCTACTTCTATTCATTAATTCCACGTTTGTAAAACCAGGATGTGCCCCTCATGGCATAGCATTGCATTGGGAGGGGCTGTTGAATTCCTAGTCTGCTAAGACCACGCTTTGTGGGATACTGTCAACTCTTAGGTTTTTTGTTTGGCTTATATTTGGCAAACCGAAAGAAGCAGCTCCTTTTCCTGAGGTGTTTGCTTTCTTGTTCTGTGCCTGACCATCCTGCTTCCTCGATCTTCCAGCAGCCTGCAGCGTGCCGTGGGACTTCCTAGACCCGCTCTATCCTGCATTGCCACTCGACACAGCAGTTTGGATTTCCCTCATTAATGCCATTCTTAGATACCACAGAGCTCTCCGTGGCTAAAGCTTTTCTCTTCACCTAGGAGGACTTCCCGCTTCCCAGGCTTGTGAGTTTCTCCTGGATGCACCCTGACTCTACGTCATATGAGCCTACACAAAGACCAATATCCTCCTACTGCCATCCCTCTGGTTTCTACCCCAAGAGCTGTTGCTGTCCTGGCTGGAACCACTCTACAGTCCCGCATGCACCTAAGCTGAGTCTGTGCAAGACCATGATCCCAAAGAACATGCGGTGCACATCAGAAGGCAAGGATAGCCGTTGTCTGTCTAGGTTGCCCCAACATGGGTAAGTTGGAAAGCAGTAAGTTTCAAAAGAAGATGTCCACTACATAATAAAACCTTTTTTAAAAAACAATAAAACCAAAATCCAGTCTTGGAAGTCACAGTGGGAAGAGAGAGGAGGCAAGAGTGAAATGGAGGAGTGAATATGGCATTGAATTATCTGAGGCTTACAAGTCGGCAAAGAGAAAATGCCTGAAGTAGAAGGTGGCAGCTGAAAACTGTACTAGGAATAAGAAACTATTGATAAGCCAGAGAGAGGAATTATATGAGGAACGGAGTTCACGGTTAGCCAAGGGGAGATGTGAGAGATGCTAAAGGGAAGAATTATATTTGTTCTGAGGAGGGGGAACATAGACAATTGAACACACGAAGACTGCCGACAGTAGAGGCTGGGAACGGAGACGACAGCCTGGCCATATGGACTGTTCCCACTGTTCTCAGCTTACGCCAGTGAATCCGTAGGGAGAGAGCGTTTATACCTCCCACAATTCAGAAAACTCTACATCCACCTCTGAGCCCTATGGCTCAGGTAGTAACTTCGCTCTAATATCAGGCCTAAGATCCACAAAACAAAAAGCAGCAGCCATCTCAAGGCATTTTTCATTGGGAAGTTATTTTAATTGGTAGCTGATGCCAGTCAGAGCTGCACTGGCCCCTCACACGTTTCTAAACTCAGTGTTAAGGAGCATTTAAAGCGACTAGGAGGGATTCACCAAGGAAATATCATATTTGACAACTAAATTTCTTTTTCTTAACTTATCACTGGGGTTACTTAGAAGAATGGGTACTGTATCGCTTATGTAGCCTTTAGCCAGCAAAGCAGGTCAATATTTGACTCTCACACTGCTCGGTGAAGGTAAGCAGTTTAGTTTAGTCTCACTGAGAGAGAAAGATGGTGAAAGCCAAAAATCACTGTCAAAGGCAGTAGGTTCCTGTGATAACAGAGAGAATCTCATTCAGCAAAATGGTAACATGTTACAAGCTCACAAAAACTTGCGATACTGGTCAAATGCCAGGAATCAGATGCTAAGCAGATTAAAGAACGGACTGGTTCATCAGCTGCAAGTTGAATGAATGCAGAAGGTTTCATTTTTGATTGATAAGTTCCAAAGTGGGCTAAAGCCTGCTGATGAGGCAGCACCAATACACTGGCTTGCGTTGCTAGTGCCAGGAGGGTACCACCAGCCACTGATGCTCCAGCAGATGGAAAGCAAGGGATCCTTGGATACGTCAGGAACAGAACTTTTTGGGTTTTCCTGTTTTGTTGTGTTTTGTTTTCTGAAAACCAACAGTGTCATAGTATCCCCAAACTACCAGATGATTATCGAAAGTTTAAGATATATGCAATTTGTCTCCTTGGAGTACTTCACAATATTAGCTTTAGGTTTCAGAGTGTTGAGTGTTAAATTACTCATCACAAACAAAAGAACTACTGCAGGATAGGTGTTGATAATAATGCCTTATAGCTGTGTATAATGTTTTGATTGGCAGAAGGTAGTCTGACAACTACAGGAAGCAATTGGCCAGAGGATCTTGTTGAGGCATAAATAGCCAAAAAGCAAAAATTGTACATGAGAGAAAAATTTGCACAGAGAAATGTGGAGCTCTGTCTACTGATTCCCTACCAAATAAAAAAGAGCTTTTCCCTTACCAGTGGATTTGTCTCCTATGCAATGCAAAGAGAATTTGCATTGCAACGAGGCTTTAAAGGCAGAGATGGATATTTGCATGCAAAACAGTGGTGCTTTAACAAGTTTTTGCCCTATGGTCATCAGAAGGTAAATGGGAATTTATGCTGATGAACAACAACTCATTAAGGTAAAATGTGAAATAAACCTTGAATACAGGACAGAGTGGAAAAGATAGAAATCGTAATAACACTCAAGGAAATGTACCCAATCCTAAACTGAAAAAAAACCCCATTATGTCCTTAGATCATGAAGGCACTGGCATGACATGATTAGTGGGACAAGGCACTAAGACAACCAACATTTAATGGAAAGTATTTTCCAGCAGACAAGGAAGTTCCCATCAGAGGACAAGTGAAAAAGGCCCTTCTCCTATCTTTGTTCAGTTTCTGGTCTGAAGTTCCCTTTCCCTTAAAACACGGACCAAAAGAAGAGCTGGATATTCTGTTCTCTTTGGGAATCAGTGGTTACAGAAGAAAACATGTGAGACACTTTGCTATGTAGGGAGCCAAGAGAATTAAAGAAGTATGCAACATGGCTGTTTCCTACTGTCAACAAGGGGAGAAATTCTGTGAGAGACGGCTGATGCCAAACATTTTTCAACGCTTGATATGTCAGCAAGGTTCTGGCAGGTGTCCTTAGGAAAACACAGCACTCGTCTGAGCATGTTCAATACCCCCTTGGGAAACGCTGTTTTCTCAGCCTGTGTGAAGCACCCAGTGCATTTTCACTAGAAAATACAACTCTTTTTCATAGTAGATAAAGCCCTGAGATTTACCCATTGGAGGTCCTAATGTAAAAAACACCACATGAGAGAACACAGCTTTGCTGCTCTGAGAAGCTTTGGGGAAAATCAGCCCTTCTGTGCTAAACTTAAGCAAAACGTAGACTCTGTGGAAGGGAAATTACTTACTGCAGCTGGTCAGAGTACAGCACAGTGTACGGCACAGGCTGTCACATCTCCTCTGGCAGGAGAGAGAGGGACACAAGGGCTGGACTGTGAAGGGAACACCTACGTGGTGTGGGTGCATGACCGGCACCCTAGGAGCAATAGTGTACAAAGACGGGCAAGGGACATAGGATACAAATCGTAGTGAAGAGAAACTGAAAGAGTTAAATGAATCCATGTTCTGGAGTAAAGACTTCTGAGGGTGAGCTCAAACTAAGTGGTCTCCAGACACTTTCAAGAAGGTCTGGGCACAGATCTCCTGCACCATCATAGCCAAGATTGGGGTTTACGCATCCCACGTGCTAACAGGTGGAGTGTTAATATACTCAAGAAGAGCAGGAGGAGCATCAGACTTAGCGTGTGGGTGTTAAAAAGTTTCATGTTTTTATTTATGGGAGGCCAAGGTTAGCTGAAATTACCATAAACCACTTTTTGCCACTGCCAAAAGGGACCTGTCAACTTTCCCACCTCCGCCTGTAAGAACAGAGAGATTATTTTTCCAGCTACAAGTGTATCATTTGCAAATTAAATATAAATGAGGAGATATTTGATGGTTCAGCCACAATCTTGATGGCATCCGACAAAAAGGCAGGAGAGGAAAGTCCACATTAGATTATGTGCTTGACAACTTGAATTTTTACACAGAAAACCCCAGCATATTTTGGTTTTAGTTGACAGCTAATTAATTAATCTTAATTAATTACATGAATTAATTAAGACCAGCAACACAGTCCCAGCCCTTATTATCAATATAAGAAAGATCTCTGAGAACTGCCAAAACTTAGTGGTCATGAGTACAAGGAATTTGCAGGGAAGTTCAGGTTTAGACAGGCAACTGCTAGTCCCACCTGTCCCAAACCTAACAAACATCTAATAATAGCACATCTCATTAAAGAAATAAAATCACAGAATCATACCCTGATCTGCCTTTTGGACTGTTAGGCACCAAGAAAAGCTGAGGCTGTCTTCTGGGAGCCCCTGAAGTCAGTAGAAAACCTAAAAGGGTGGGCATGGTTAGAGAGCAACCATGCAGGGTACACATGTGACTGCGGGTATAGAAGGAGAAACATGAAGCAAAACAAAGTTAGTCAAGTTCATAGTTCTGAGAGTTCTTAGCACTCCTTCATGAGAATGACAATGCAATTATTTATGCCCAAACACATTATGTTGAGCCCTGAGGTCAAAACAGGTATCTCAGGGTTGATGGAAGGTAGCGACATCGTGGGGTGCTGAACTGCCCGTTTTGCCCAGAGAAGTCCAAAACTGGAAACAGCTGCATTATCTTGAGATTTCTGATTCTTAAACATAAAAAGTTGGAGACAAATTAACTTTCCACTGTCCAGTAACACAAGGAAGACTGCTTGCAAGGATGTTGCAGAGACTCACATTATGAGCTAATGAATAGATTTGTACTAAGTATTGTCCTGGTTTCAGCTGGGATTGAGTTAATTTTCTTTCCAGTAGCTGGTATAGTGCTGTGTTTTGGATTTAGTATGAGAAGAACGTTGATAACACACTGATGTTTTAGTTGTTACTAAGTACCCTGCTAGTCAAGGACTCTTCAGAGGCTGGGAGGGAGTATAGCCGGGACAGCTGGCCCAGCTGGCCAACGGGGTATTCCATACCATATAACGTCATGCTCAGCATATAAAGCTGGGGAAGAAGAAGGAAGGGAGGGACGTTCGGAGTGATGGCGTTTGTCCTCCCAAGTCACCGTTACGCGTGATGGAGCCCTGCTTTCCTGGAGATGGCTGAACACCTGCCTGCCGATGGGAAGCAGTGAATGAACTGCTTGGTTTGCTCTGTTTGCGTGCGCAGCTTTTGCTCTACCTATTAAACTGTCTTTATCTCAACCCACGAGTTTTCTCACTTTTACTCTTCCAATTCTCTCCCCCATTCCACTGGCGAGGAGTGAGTGAGCGGCTGTGTGGGGCTTAGTTGTCGGCTGGGGTTAAAGCACGACAGTATTTTGGATTCTGACGTTTATTCCTGATTTCTGATGGCCTTATGCTTAATTGGAAAAGGAAGATGAGGGAATTATATCTCCAGTAAGGTACAGCAGAAGCTAGTTGAAGCTGGTTATTATGTTCTTCAACGATTCACGTTATGTGATATTGACTGAACTAAAACTCAGATACTGAGCAGAGCGGATCTCTGTCAGATTCTTTGGCTCAGCCTTGCTCAGAAGAAGTATATGCTTCTCCTATAGCAAACCTAAGCAAGATTATTGTTTTCTTTCTCTTTAACATTGTCTGGATCAGCTGCCCAAGCTCAGGATCTTTGCCCCTCTGGAGAACTTGCTGCAGACCACACAAATGGTTTTTCAGCAGAGATAGCACCTTCTCTCTGTTACATTTCTTTTACGGACTCAGCTCTTCCAAATCTTCCTGCTGCAGCTTTCTCAACAGAAAACTTCTCATGGACTCCTTAGGGATCTTTCTTTCATTTTCTTTAACACTTACATCCACTTAGGCAGAATTAATTTTGGTTCTTTCTTCTCTCATTCTACTTCTAGATTAGTTTTGAATGCTCAGAGGTTGTTAATTATCACAAGGTAGGGCTTTGCCACAGTTGCATCTCTGGCTGCTTTACTGTAGTATTTCATTAATTTTTTTAAACCATTCTTCAAAAATTTTAATGGCCCTTTTTGTCTCTTGAGTAACACCAGTTTGGGCTTTACTGTTGCCTTCCTTCTCCTTTTGCGTCTTAGCTAAGGTGACTTTCTTCACAGTATCTCATTCAGTGACCGTCAACGTGCATCCTAGGTAAAGCCCCAAAAGTCAATCCTAATCTAGCCTGCCCATAATGCCCGTGATGGTAATAACAGAGCTGCTGCCAGCTGCTGCCCCGTGCGTTATGTTCCGATATTGAAAGCTCGCTCCGAAGCAAGTCTGGGTACAGCGGATCTGCAACCCAGCTCTCATGTGTTATGGGCAAGCTCTCCAACCCCGGGGCCGCGATGCAAAGGGAAAGGGGCACTGCACACCCTCTGACAAGAATCAGCCCTGCCCTGCGGGGCACCGGCTTTCAGGAGGCAGCTTGGTGGCGTGGGTCCAGCAGCTCTCCCCTCTGCCTCCACCGGCTCCCAGAGGAACCCGGGGCAGGTTACAGCCTGGAGCCTCCCTTTGACCACAGCTTTTTTTCCCCCTAAAAGAAGCCCCCCACACCCCGTTCGTTTTTTTTTTTAAACAGCTCCCTGGGATAAACCTATTGTATAGTTAGAAAATGTTTTTCAGGAAAAATAATAGAAAATACAGTTTTAGCTAACATCTAAATAGTTTTCATAATGTCAGCTGTGATTAACGTTGCTATGGGAAGGTTCACTCACCTGAAGACTTAACTACCCTCAATTCCAGAAATTTGTACTGGGACAAAGACGGTATGCTGTACACTGTTACTGCTTTCAGAAATAATCTAATAATAATATATACTATCCATGTACTCTCTGGCTGAAAAAAGAGAATGAAATCTGAAACAGAATGATGAATTATGAATTTAAATATTGCTGAAATTCAGTCTTTTTCAAAACTGATATTTGCGCAGCATATCAGAAACATTTTATTTCACCGTGAATTGAAACAATAGCAAATTCTCAGATGTCAGCATTTCTTACGAAACGGAAATTCCATATCTCAGCCGGTCTTGTCTAACAGGATTTTCTCAGCACTGTTCCCAAGGATTTTCCTCCTTAAAAGATAGCATTAATACCTCCATAAAGTTTTTTATTTTTCTCTCTTCATTACATTTTTTTTAACATGTCGGTGTACACCTATTGACTTAATAATTAGCGTTATTGTGTTGCATATAATGAAATAACCAATGGTGTCTTACTGGAGAATCCGATTCACCCTCTGTTGCTTTTGGTTTTTATTAAAGCATCATTAAAAAGTTACAAAGTCATCTAGCCCAGCACCTTGCTCAAAGCATGGCTAACTTCAAAGCTAGATTGAGCTGCTCAGGGCATCGCCCAGAAGAGTTTTGAACATCTCCCGGTCGCCCAGGCTTGTATGATGTGAAAACTTGCAAGAGACTTGGAGTCAGCACCTGCAATTGCCCATTTATCAGCACCAGTCCATCCATAGTGCCGTAAATGATTTGGATGTGTAAAGTACACAAGAACGAGCAGCCTTTCTGTAAGAAAAAGGTGCTTGCTTTATCTACTTGCACACAGCTGACATACAAAAATGGCTGACATTAATGTACAGAAGGTACAAACATGCAAAAAGGTACAGCCACCGGGCTGGTTAATACACACAAAAACAGGGAAGAAACCCCGAAACAACTGTCCTCACCAAACTAGTTTGGTTTTTTTCTTGTTCACTCTGTTTATCCCCTTCTTAGCTCATCCACCTTTTCCTGCGCCTGCCTTTCAGACCACAAGGGGTTTATATCAGGGCTCATATGTAGCTTTCTACATTCTGCAAAGTTGATAAATAAAAAATAAACAAGAATTAATATAATTGAAGAATTAATAATAATATCTCAATAGACACTGTAATTAGCAATACACCATTTGTGAGTTAAAAGCTTTTACATTAAGTGAAATGAGAAGAATGAAGTGATTATCTCTGTTGTTATATTTTCCTTCCATTTCCAGATGTATTCTCTAATAAAATCCTAAACAAGGTGCAGGCGTGCACTAGTCTGTCATGCTACTGTTATGTTGCCAAACAGGTAGCATGAATTTCCCTCAGCAAGCTATAAAAAGGGCAGGAGTCAATGAAGCAGGATTTATGGTTAGAGAAAGAGATTACAAAAAGAGACTTAAGCACATGCTTAACTGCTTTGCTGAGCTAAGGCATATATGGGGACGCTGATAACTTTAACATTTGCAAAATCCTCCATGATAGCAAACCACCATTAACCCATTTTAATGGTTATATCAAATGACATCATGATGCCAGTAGCTTATTAACAGAACTTTTGTTTTTAATGGAAATGGAACTGCTTTCTTACTATTTCATATCTTGTAAAGGTGTTGGTTTCTATCATTTTGTTGCAGAGATAATTTAGACTGATATCAATTTTTGTCATGACAACTTAGTTATGCAAGATAGTACTGTACTTTTATTCTTAAGGATTAGATAATGAGTTTCAAATAATGTGGACAAAATATATGTAAGAGTTGAAATTATTGTATTTTTGAGGACAACAGATGAAATATTAAAAGGAATATATTTAATTAGTAATTCTTCTCTGGAGATGGCACAGGTCATTATTTTTTACATCTGATTTTAGAACAGACTATAGATGCAATATAGAAGCAGTTTTTCATACCATGGCTGGTTACAGTTATCATAATAAAGCGAGTTAAAGTGGGGAAAGTGGTATAATTACATGCATGGCTTTGCAGCTCTAGGTTACTGATTCATATCCAGGTCAGATAACTAATAGCAGGAATTCATCCTTAGGAATTCTAACTGATTTTGGTACTGTTCAAGACACTTTTTAATTAAAAAGGTGACAGTGTAGTGTTTATTCAATACTTTATAATTGCAAATTATTGTATATGTTGTAGATTCAGAACAAATCAATCCTCTCAAAAATTTGATCTGAGATAACACGTGATGAGAAACCCTCCAATAATCTTTGTGTTTTATTATTTAGTATGATTATTTTAAGTATATATGGCTAGACTGTCTCTTGCATTAAGATTACTCCACACACAAACTCCCTGATCCTTCCTAATCCTTGAGCTAATCCAGTTCTTACGGTGCTGCCTATGGATCTGCAAGGTATCAGATCCCAGCAGTGGTTGGCAGCTGGACTCCAGCCTGCCGTGTCCATAGTCTTTTCCTTCCCAAAGCTCACAGATTTAGGCTGGACGCCTTCGCTTCCCCACTTGGGGAGTTCCAGCTACCTGTGACCAGAGTCCTGGGAACTGGGTCCATTGACCCTACGTGTAATGAAGATCTAGTCATAAAATACTGCCTTTTTAAAAAAAAAAAGGAAATTATTTCGTGAATGGGGAACTGCTATTGATTTGCCAGCACAGTCTATGTTGTCTGGATATTTAACTAGTCAATCGAAGCTACTGGCATCCCTTGCTTGAGATATACGAGACAGATTGCTTCCTGGGAACTGGGTCCATTGACCCTACGTGTAATGAAGATCTAGTCATAAAATACTGCCTTTTTAAAAAAAAAAAGGAAATTATTTCGTGAATGGGGAACTGCTATTGATTTGCCAGCACAGTCTATGTTGTCTGGATATTTAACTAGTCAATCGAAGCTACTGGCATCCCTTGCTTGAGATATACGAGACAGATTGCTTCCCCAGGGTATGT
>NW_009194451.1:15839-23400 GCF_000690835.1 Fulmarus glacialis | reverse complement strand
TGATTCCTCCAGATAATGTACATAAAATCTACACTATATATACACACTCCTTTTCTGCAAGGGCACAAACTTGATCAAAGCACCATTTCATCCTTTTACCTTTCTATCTGGTCAGCCTTTCTTCCAATGATGACTAAGAAGTGCAAGAAGATGTATGAGAGAATCACAGCATGGCTGAGGTGGGAAGGCACCTTTGGAGACTGTCTAATCCAACTCCCCTGGTCAAGCAGGGTCATTACAGCAGGTTGCTCAGGACCCTATTCAGTCAGATTTTTAACATCTCCAATGTTGGAGAGTCAACCTCTCTGAGAAACCTGTTCCAACGTCTGACCACCCTCACAGTGCAGAAGTGTTTTTCTTATGTTTAAATGGCATTTCCTGTGTTTCAGGTTGTGCCCATTGCCTCTGGCCCTCTCACTGGGCACCACTGCGCAGAGCCTGGCTCCATCCTCTTTCCATCCCTCTCTTCAGGTATTTACGTGCGTTCATATGATCCCCCTGAGCCTTCTCTTTTCCAAGCTAAACAGACCGAGCTCTCTCAGCCTTTCCTCGTAGGAGAGATGCTCCAGTCCCTTAATCAACCTTGTGGCCCTTTGCTGGACTCTCTCCAGTATGTCCATGTCTCTCTTGCACTTGGGATCCCAGAACCAGACACAGGACTCCAGATGTGTCTCACCAGTGCTGAGTAGAGGAAGGATCACTTCCCTCAACCTGCTGATGATTTTTACCTGCTAGGATGCTGTGTAAGATGCTGGTGGCCTTCTTTGCCACATTGATGGTTGATGATCCACTTAGTGTCCACCAGGAACCCCAGCTCCTTTTCTGCAAAGCTGTTTTCCAGCTGGTCAACCTTCCAGCCTGTCACTGGTGCATGGGGCTGTTCCTTCCCAGGTGCAGGACTTTGCACCTCCCCTTGTTGAACTTCATGAGGTTCCCATCAGCCCATTTCTCCAGCCTGTCAAGGTCCCACTGAATGGCAGATATTGGGGTTGTTCAAGGACAAGGCCTTACAAAGGCAACCTTCTCTAGGTGGCCCTACTTAAGCAGGGCCAGATGACCTCCAGAGGTCCCTCCCAACCTCAACCATCTGGTCATTCTGTGAAATGTGAGGCTTCTTCCAGCTGTCTGAAGAAGACACCTCATCTATTTCTTCTTCCTGTTCAAGGGGTCTGTAGCAGACGCCCACCACAACGAAACTCATCTTGGTCTGCCGTCTAATCCTGACTGATAAGCTCCCAGCTGGCTCACCATCCATCCCCAGGCAAAGCTCTGTGCACTCCCGCTGTTCTCTCAAATAACGGGCAACTCCCTCTCCTTGCCTTCTTGGCTTGTCCTTCCCAAAGAGCCCATATCTGTCCCTTGCAGCACTCCAGTCATGTGAGCTATCCCACCGTGTCTCTCTGTTTCCTCAATGTAGCCCTGGAACTGCACACAGACCTCTAATTCCTCCTGTTTGTTCCCATGCTGCACAGGCACTTGAGAGAAGCACCCCATCATGCTGATTTCCCAGAAAGAGTGAGAGCTTCTTGCTTTCTTCATCTCTGATGCTGCCCAGGCTGCTGATCTCCTGCAGCTCCTTCACTTGGTGACACAGACCCTCCACCAGCGCCCACCTCCCAGGGACAGGGAGGGAGCCCACCTCCCGCTGCCCCAGCCTCGGTGAGGGGACCCAGGCACCCCGGCAGCCCCAGACCCAGACAGCTGCGTCCTCCCTTGGGAGCTTGGTCTTGATGCCTCTGATGTACCGGGGTAGCTGCTCCAGCAGGTGCTGGGGACCATGACCTGGGGGACCATTACTGCAGAGCATCATTTCTGGTCCCATTTCTCACACCCTTCTGCACAAGCGGCTGCCCAAACTGCTGAGCCTGCTGGCTGCCTCTGTCGACTGCACTCTCAGGTAGGGAGGATGAAGGTTTCCTGAAGAAGCTGAAGCAGTCTGGAGCTTTCCATAGGACCAGTGTAGATTGCAGAGCAGGAACAATCCTCGTGCCATAGGATTTAAAGCAAAGTAGCCGCACCAAGCCACCCTATGAGACCTGTGAACTTGCAGCTGGCTTGGAGGAAGGTCATCAAAGCAAAAAACTGAAGAAACAGGGAGAAAGGAAATGACAAGGCGTAGGCCAAGGAGCAGCAACCTGGAACTGAGGTTTAGAAAGGGATGACTACTATGCTTCAAAGAGACAGCAAGGCATTTTCAAGCCACAGTGTTGGTAGAGAACAAAGCTCCTGTACAAATAAACAAGTGCTGACATTAGTGAATGAAGAGAGTGATTGTAAAAAAAAAAACCCAGACAAACCCTGAAACAAATTCCTAACAGCGTCATTCTCACTAGGAACGTGGCAAAAGGTCCCCTTTCTCTCTCAAGGCACTTCTGCACAACATCTGGACAGGCCATCGCATATACCCCTAATGACAATTTGAAGATTGGCAAAAAAACAGCAAGAAAAGAAGAATCGTAAATGGCAGATCTGAAAGATGCTTTCAACATGCAACAGAGTAGTTTTTCCCACAAACCACTTGCCAACATCCTGACACACAAACACCTCTATATTTATACAGTATGTGATTTATATCTTGCCAATTGCAATATACGTCTCTTTAGGGATGGCTTCTATCCATACTGGCACCTGCAAAGAGCTCACAATATTTCTGCTCTTCAGAGATTAAAAAGAAAATAACTATGTGATGTGTCAAAGAGAGGTAACAGAAGCTGGATATATGTCAACAGAAGCCTTTTAGCGCTAGAATACAGACAAGGTACCTGATATGCAGATCGTTCTGAAATTCATCACTTTTGAAGATAAAGCATGCAATTAGAAGGTTTTTCTTCTCTTTATGGGATGATTTATAACACTACTTTCCTTAATAAGACATTGTGTAAACACTTTTTCTTCTTATGGGATTTTAAGGCTAAAACACTGTGCAACTAAAACACACCTGTAATTTTCCTGTTTCCATCATCAGGTTAGTGACCCAACTGCTGTGTGGCAAATCCTGTGTGACAATGCAGAGACAGGGGCAGTCTGTGCCCACCACAACATCAGTCAGTTGGACAGAGCCTCGCACGTGTGTAAGAAAAGGAAATATTCTCCCCATTTCATAGGGAATTAGAGATAGTTAAGATTTTTCTTGCTTTTGTTGGAAAATGCCAACTCATCAAAATCAAGACTATTTTTAGGAAGCGTCTTTGAGAGTCTCCTGATTTGGGGCAGATGTTTGAAAACGCCGGAAGAAATTATTTTAGTTGATTAAATTAAATCTCACCATCTCTTTGTGGACTGTATTCAAAAGGAAAACAGAAAGTTAAAAGTTACCCAATAACGCATACTGTGTTTGACTCCGATGCTATTTAGAGTAACGTGCCCCGCATTATTTAAATGCAAACCTTCCTTTTGAAGCTGGGCCACTTTTAAGAGTCACGGGAGTGGGTGGGAACACTATCAAGAAGACTAACAGCTCTCGCTCTGAGTGCTCTGGATATGTATTCTGCTTTCTAAAGATACTTGCTACAGATACAGTTTATTCTGCTAGTTTGCAAAAACTGTGGGCTAGTTTCACACCTTCCTTCTCCTGTGTAGAAAACAACCGGCACCGAGAACGTTACAAGATTCATGTAGAGAAACCCCGAATACAGCATCATTCTGTGGCTTCATGGTTATGAGCCTCATGCGGGACAGATTGATGGGGGAGATCCTTGGCTTTTGTTCCTGTCAGTGACCATTTATGTACTGTACATTAAACATAAGTTGGATAAAACACTTGAGAAGGTGCAAGGACTAAAATCACTGTTCTCCCGCTACCAGCGCCAAGTTGAGGTCCTGACCACTACCTTGCACAGTGGTATGTGCAGCCCTTTGCCCTTTCCAGCCCTGTGAATCCCGGATTCTTCCCCGCACAGCCTCAAAGCTCCCTGCCAACAAGGTGCTTCCACCTTTTTGCCCACCCTTTTTGTCACCCTCCTAGATCCTGCCTCAGGGGAGTCAAAGGAACGTGAGCAAGGGTTTTCAATGCCCCGAGCGGCAGACCTAACAAGCCGAAGTTACATACTTATAAGCAAGGGGGTCGACTCAGAGCAGCAGCTGCCGCTGCGTTTTGCAAGGGGCCTGTCTGACCTTTTTTCCCAGCGTTGGGCACTTGGAGAGTCAGTGAGGTACCCGGGCTGGCCTCAGCCTGTTGGGAACATTAGCTTAGCAGAGATTTTCACAGTAGCAATTTTGGACTTAAAGCCTAAATTTTACCTAAATCCCATTTTAAGTTCCGGAGTCCTTCCCGGGATATGGCTCACGAGCACCAGGCCAGCCAGCACTGCACTCTAGGATCTTTGGTTTAACTGTAGAGGACAGAGCTCGCTCTTTCCGCGCTATCACGCAAAGCAACCATCCAGCCTGCTGGAGCTCCATACAACTGTCGTTATCCCGAAGAGCAATACTCAGCATTTTGTGTTTTCCAAGTGCCCTACAAATGCTTAACAGTAACTGAGCATGTGTGTAAGCTGTGGGTTACCTGTAAAATACCTTGTGACTTCAGCAACAGTGAAGGTATTACTCCCACACAAGGAGAGGCTGACTTCACTGTCCCCTTTTCTCCTATCACCCCCTGTCCTTGCTCCCCCTACCCCCAACTTCTTCTGCCTCTCCTGTCTTTGTTATTTGAGGTTATGTGAGGGTAAAGTTTTTCTGAGACTTCTTTTAAAGCACCAACGTTTTTTAGGGTTGCAGACTACATGGGTGGGTAGACAAATGAAAATATGAACTGGGAGAATAACTAATTTTTCATTGCGCTGAAAAACCTGGAGAAAAGTTAATTTGACTCACGGCAAAATGGTTGGTGCCATTTTTGGGGTTTATTTACATTAAGAATATAATTAAAATACAGATTTGAAAACATCTTTTTATAAAATGCTAAATGAAACCGTCATTTTAACAAATGTGTTTAGTTTTTTTAATTGAAAAAGATTTGCTGAAAAAAGCTGTAATATTGTAAAGAATGTCAGCTGACTTAAATCTGCATTTTTGGTGAAATGAAGTTGCAGTTGGATTTTTGCCCGTGCTTATTAATCACCCCTTACAGAACTAAATGAATACTCTTTATCATCACAGCTTATAGTGGGAAAACTAAACAGAAAGATCTAAGCAGTGTTTCTTGCTGAAAAGAGGACAGTCTTAGAGCAAGGACTGCATTTCAAGAAACCTTAGGGCTCTGATGGACGGCTTGTCTGGTGTTTAGCAATGGTGCCAGCAGTTCGCCCGTACCTCTGCTTGCGGTTTCCAGCTATCGAGCAGACACTGAAAGCAACTCAACTTCAGCTTCACATAGCGGGATGAACATCTATCAGTTAGAGTTTATGTTAAAACATCAGTCTTGAAACCGCCAAAGGTGAGAAGCCGACGCATGTTCACTTCAGCAATCCCTGCTCTGTACGCGATAACTCCTAGCAGAGGAAAAGGGCAGGATGGGAAGGGATGTTACTGGTTTAAATGCCTCAGCAAGAATTCTTCTGCCAGTGCCCTTGTCTTTCAAACCACACTTCTTTATCTCTACATGATCAAGGACTACGTTGACTTTTCCAGGACTGAGTACTGCTGAGCCAAAAAAAAAAAAAAAGCAAACCTAATTTTACCACTTATGAATGTTAATTATGTAAATCAAAACCAAGAAATGCCCCTTCAAAACTCGGTTTCCTGAAGCTTGTAAAAAAAAATGGAGCCAGATACCCTGAACAGAGCAAAATAAATCAGAAGCAGTCAAAAACTTCCTCAAGCACAGAAGAAATTTTGCGTCGGGGTAAAGCTTGATGAGCTGGTCCCTGATCCACATTCTCTTTGTGGAACAGGTAGCCTATAGAGCTGGACAGAACCAGAGCTTTCACCCTGGTTAGGCTCAGTCAGTGGTCCCTCAGGGGCTGGAGCTAAACTGTATAAAACAGGGCAGCCTTTGGGCAGTTCCATCTTGATCTGGTGGTCAAGGGACACAACTCAGACCTGGGAAGCAATTTTTAACGTCTCCAAACTATCCCTTTCCCTCCCCGCTCCCTTCCTCGCTGGCACAACAAAGAATCTCAGCCTGCCACTTTTGCAGGCCATCAGGAGGCAAATGTTGCACGTACGGGTGTGTGCCCTATTGGGCACTATTAATATATCATTGCTAAGTATACCTGATAAGGTACATCTCCCAAGACCTCTCTAAAGATCTGCTGGACAACATACATAATGAAGGTGTGTATTACTTCCGTAGTGCTTCCAGACTAATCTAACCAACTGACTGTCATTAAGAGAAAATACACTCCGTAGTCACTACATGTATGTCAGAATTAACACAAAGGATTCTCCTCCCATATATTAGCAAATATTTTTCCGTCAGTTAGTGAAAGCCTGTGATTTGAAGCAAATATTTTCTGCACCCATGTTCCATAAGGTTTGTATTTGATGGATTTGGATTTGAATGGAAAAATGTTTATGCTTATATGTTCTAGTAAAATATATTCATGGATATGAACTTCTGTGTAATATAAATTAGAAATCTGTTATGTACCCTAGTCCAATTAACATTGTTGCTAGAATCTGAAGATGTAATGAGCTCACCTGTAAAAATAACTGCAGATGAGAAAAATAAAAATCATATGTATTGTAAGAACTTTTAATAGATAAATAGCAGCTGATTATGCACAGGCTGAAAACTTACATTCCCAATTTCATATATGTATGTTAAAATAAATAGTGTATCTAGTAGCCCTTTTTATATAGTATTTATATTCCATATATACATTTACATGTGTAAATACAGTCTGCATGTTTGTGTGTGCATGTGCATTCATGTGCGTGTCACAAATTCTGTTAAAATGTTGTTCTCTAACATAAATCCACCTGCTTTGATGGCTTGATGTAGCTCTGAGAGAACGACGAAACAATCCCATTATATATAAAAAGCGCACGTGTTCTGTTCTTATTCCTACTTGTTCAGACACTCACCTGGCAGTGCTGATCCGCACTGTTCGTATCTACAAAGAGAATGCCGATGCTTCAAGCAGACAGCAGGGTTGTTCTAGGCCTCAGCTCTATAAATGTTTGGGTTCGGGACTGTAGCATCGCCTACGTTTGCACAGCATAAAAGTAATAAAAATTGAGCACTTCATCAAAGGTCACAAGCAATGTGGTGAGGGTGGCTTGTCCCACCCAAACTCCAGGTACCAACGCTGCCAGCTCTGCAGCGTTAGAGACAAAAATGGGAAAAGATTCCTGTTTCCAGTGGCCTCCTCCGGACGAGGTGGGTTGGTACGATGCTCCAGGAGTTAGCTTCTTTCGGGACTGTGGTTCGGAGCACTGCACACGCACGAGTCCCACGCCATTCTGTGTACAGTGCGGCTGCCAAATTTAGATCTTCTTTAAGTTGCAGAACAAGAACATCTTCTTCCTATTTCTACATTTCTGGCCTGGTTGAAGTAGAAGGATTTCACATTCGAGTCGTGCTGCGTTCACACCCCGACCTGTAATCAAAAGTCTGAATGTTGAAAAAAAGGCACAGGACAAAAATACTCCGCAGCTACCAAATGCATAAACACAA
>NW_009194451.1:1116-15818 GCF_000690835.1 Fulmarus glacialis | reverse complement strand
ACAACGTATTTTTCAAATGTTTCATAAAAATGAAATGAAAAAAATGTTATTCATTACCACCTGGAGTAAGATTTCACGGCATGTTATTATATTCTGAAGTAGTTACCACTTTGTTACTGATCCGGGTTGGTGAAACAGCACTCCAGCCTTGATTCCCTGGGCTTAGGTAACCGAGCGGTGAGTGGAAACCTGCGAGTCCTCTATTCAGTTTGGTAAACACGGGCTTGTCTGTCACTTCTCATTGTTCCTCTTCAAAGTACAGTCGCCACCTTATCTGGCAACAGCTTTCTTGAAGAGTGCTGCTCATGTGAAATAATCTTTCACCACCGAGGCCAGCATTTCCCTAACACAAGAAGAAACATTTATCTTGCTGTTAATGGCTAATTAATTTTGAAAATGTATATTACAACACAATAAAAAAAAAAAAAAAAGCCAGGCCGGACAATGGACCAAAATGTCCCTTCCTCAAATTGACTCCTATTTAGTTCTTCCAATGTCATCCAAAACACAGATAACTTTTCTTTCATGAATTGTTCTCCTGAATGATTTATACATGTTGTGTTATCTGAGGCCCTTTCCAGATCCCCTTGTGGCTTCAGCCAGCCATCAGCTGCATAATTGTTAATTTTAACACTATAAAAGGTTCTGATGCCGAGGAGATAAAGCGCCGGAATAAGAATTAATTGAAATGTATCTTCCAATCACACTGGTTCCCTACTTCCAGTTCCGCAAAAATTATACATTGGATTTGAGGTTAAAATAAATTTACATCTGTGCTACCCATAAAGCTTTCGGACTAGTAGAAAATAGATAAGTTAATTGTTTCTAAAACCCATAAAGGGTTTACTCTGAGAATAATTCAGGGCAGTCTCCTGTTCATAGCCCACAGCACCATGAGCAGCCGGATAGAAGATTCTTCCCAAGCTACTGCAGACATAATTGGTCAGGAGATATGTGACAGGAGTCTTTTACAACAGCAGGTGATAGACTGACAGAAAAGGAGCTCAAGCTCCACCAATATTTAATCTGGATATTAAACACTCTATGCTTCCTAGAGCTACTAATACTTTTTTTTTTCCAGTGTTTACTCTCTGCCTGTATGCTTCAAGTGAAGCATTATGAGGTAAAGCTACCAGCTTTTGATTCTTTCATTTACATTTTTATTATAAATATATAAATACATACAAAACATGCAAAATTAATTTTAAAGGCTATTTGGAGGAACACAGTTGGTGCACGTGAATTCAGAGATCATGGGATTTGTATTTAATTTACGGTTAGATGACTGTAAAAGGCCACCCTCATGTAACTGACCCCAAAATAGCCTAAAAACATTGGCTATGTTCCTGTCAAGCCTTTGTTTGAACGCTATCGCTATTAAACGAATGTCTTTTGCCAGATTCTTTAGAAATGGGCTTTCACTGTGTATTATGTATGTTTTCTGGGTGCAGAGGAGAGTAAAAGGAGGCAACAAGGTCTGTACTTCTTCACCCTCTGTTCATGCGGGGTGGGAAGCTGTGTCAGAGCACCGGCTTCTCACCTGCAAAAACCCCAGTTCAGATCCTGCACGGGGAAAAAAATGTGGAGGTTTCACCTCAGAACTCAGCAAATGTTTGTCCACACAATAAAGACACCACATTTCTGCCGTAAGGAGATACAGTGTAAAAACAGCAACAAACTGAGATGAAGGGCGACTGGGAGAAGCTGGGAAGGAAAGCTTGCGGAGCACCTGCCCACACTGTACTTGGATTTAGTCCATGTCGTGAGTCCTACTTTCATGAATACCAAATTCAACAAATACAGTGTAAGAAAAGACCGGTATTAGAATCTGCTTTATGCTAAGATGTATTATCTCTTGAAGAACATTTTATTGCTTAAGAAAATACTCAATATTTTCCTTCACTATTAGGTCTTGCACAGAAAATAATAGTATGTTAGTTGTTTCAAGTCACAGAGCAAATGCAGGGATTATACATCTATAATTTTAGGACACAAAGGCACAGAGCCCCAAAGCAAACAAAGATGCCAACTGAGCTGAGAACATACTTAGATATTACACAGCATATTGTATTAAGAACATAAGAGTGTCATCAAAAGCTCTCCTCAGCAAAGCTCAAGTATGGCCAGAAATGTGCAAAGTTTAGTCATTATGATTCATGGAAAATAATTCCCATTTCTCAGCAATCCATGTCTTTAATTGCATTTTCTGTATAAGCTGAATGTAGGTAGGTAGAACTGTAGGCAGAATTACAATGCAGCAACAGAGCGCCCATGATTTTCTAAGCCTGGGATATTGGGTATTTAATTTTGCTTTTAAATCCATACTGTGGCGGGCACTTATGCACACAATAGAAAAGGAGATATGTCCCAAACAGTTTAGAAGATAGGACGAAGAAAATGCATAATAGAGCAACCAGATATATATATACACATAGAATAATACAAAGAAATCTGATCTACTGCAAAGCTATAATTCAATCCTTCTGCAACACAAGTGCAAAGCTAAACTGGCTTATGAATAGCACAAGAATCCATATAGCCAGAACTATATAACCTATGTCAAATCAAAAACCTTGAATTATTGTTTATCACTGTTATAGCATTTTAATAAAAAAAGGAAGAAATCTAATGACTATGTCAAGAAATAAGAATTATTAAATTATAATTTTGTACTGAGCACATATGAGAAATGATAAGGTTTATATGCTCTCCTTCCACCCTCCCTTTCTCCCCCCTCCTCATCCCTTTCTTTTTTTCTCCGTATGTTTATGTGTTCATGTTAGAGGCAGGGAGAAATGAATATTGAGCATGGGAGGCAAATTCCGGCCTGGCTTACATCTTGTGCAATTCTCCTGATTTCGGGTCCGTACGGATTTGTCTCATACCTTTTGACCTGAACACTTCATTGAAGTTGAAGTTTTCAAAACTTGTGAGCTTTTTTCCTTTAGAAAGAGAAATTTCAAATGGAATCAGATCTCTCTGATAAAACCGATTTATTTACAAAGACTTTATGAAGTCCCAGTTTCCTGAGCACAGGACGATTCAAGTATTCAGCTCGAAGACTTTCTTTCTAGTTTTTTTCTGATGGCCACAGTCTTAGCATTTTGTTTAGGCGCTATCTCATTTCTCTGTATTTATTCCTGTGGGGCTTTTCTTTCCCTCTTCCACACACACAGACATGCGTACACATCCTGCTCCATTAAAAACAATAGTCAGCCAAACCCTTCTCCTACACCATTCAGCCAGCGCAGCTATGTATGCGCTGTGGTTTTGAACAGTAACATATGCTTTTGTTTGGGGCGGAGGTCGCTATTATTTCATAAAGCAGCTTAACTGTTTCTTACAGCTGCGTTAAAAGAAGGTAGAGGTTACGCCCATAGCTTCAATGACATTTCACCCAACCCACAACACAAGGAACGTAACTCAGGATATAGGGTATAGTCTAAGATGTGAGAGACAAATGAGTGCCGTCAGAGATGTAGAATGAGTATTTTTACTAACTGACATAGTATATGACAATTAGTTTGAAGAACTAAACATTATTCAACATAAATAAAGACCATCGTCTGCAAACTGCTTTGGAGATCATCGAGAGAAATGTTACTTGATGGTGCGCTCCTTCTCTCCGGAGCAGCTGCTCCAGAGCTCTGCCTCAGCCGCTGGCCATTGCTCCATGGCTGGTGCAAGAAACACACACTGGGACAATTAATGTGTTGAGCCACGCCTGAAAGAGCTAGGAAGGACAGCTATAACTTTAATCAAGAATAAATACATGTGCTTTGTCTAACTGGGGACAGTTGAGAGAAGTGTCTTGAATGATCTGAGGCTCTAAGATTAATGCACATAAATTGCTTTGCATTAAACCCTCATGTGGATGCCCTCATTAATTTTCTAGAAGAAACCCCTGTAGAGTTTCACATTGAAGTTGAAGGATTAAGCAGCAGTGAAATCAAGTCATTTCACTTCTAAATAGGAGCACCTGTGTACAAGTTTTAGAAACCTCAGCTTTGTGTCTTTGTTTACACCATCTTAATGTCCTATATGAACACACAGCAATTTTTTTTTCTTTTTTCCTAATTTGTTGAAAGGTTGCATTCAAGATCAAAGTGATTTCTTCATGGACACAAATATGTATTATGGACAGGTTTATCTTGTTAAGGTGGAGAACCTATTTTAATAGTCTCTCCTTGAAAGCTAATGGTTCCAGTTCGGTTTTGGGTGCCACTGATAAGGATTGTAATGCAGCTTACATAGTTGTGCTTCTTAAATTTGTTGTCATTTTTATCGAGGCAAATGATCTTGGAGCACTATTTGTGGTTTCATCAATGTTAGAGACAATGAGACAAATTGTCGACTAAGATAAACAAATGCGGTGCCAGGGATTTCTCCACAGAAATTTGCCAGCTCAGTGGGGATCTGGTCCAATCTTCGGACACGTAGGCTATTAATGAAACACTCAATCATTAAGACGTAGGAAGCTATAGCAATTTTCCTGCAACAGGTTTCAATGCTGTGGATAAGTGTGTTCCTCTCTGCCGGGCTTATTTAATTTTGGAAAGGTGTCTAGGAGAGTCAGGAGGAGCCGGAAGCTGGGAAGTACTCATGGATCAGAGGACTTTGAAGAGCCCGAGGAGCTCATGGGGAGAGAGGTGTGGGAAGCTGAGCATCACGAGTTTGGGTGTGACTTCGATGCGACCAGGAGCCTGGAGCTTTGGAGATCTGTTTGTGAGGAAGGTGAGGAATGACATTAGGAGAGCTTCACCCCGCTTGCTTCCACCTGTTCCTGCATATCTGGTCTCAAAACCAACCGGTCGCCAGAGACTTGTGAGCTAGCAGAGCGAGAGCACCGGGAGCGAGGGAAAGGAGTCTCTTTGGTCCTTTTACCTGTGCCACCACTGCCCCTGCTGGCTAGCGATACTACTGCAGTGGAAACTTGCCTGCCAGTCTGCTGGGTGACAGAAACTCTGGTGAGGGCTGGGGTGGACACATAAGTCATACGTGGATTTTCCTTCTTCGTTTCCAGAGGTAAAAGGCAAGCTTCAGGCTCCATTCATGCCTTGTTGATGCTCCAGGCCAGATCCCATTGACTGAGAAAGCCTGTTACAGGCTGCTCTGTAATGGCCTTACACATTGATAATCACTGACAAACCAGCTTCAAACGCCTTTCTCCACTCCTTTGTTGTCACAAGTAAACATAGTATACAAACAAACTGCCGGTGAAGACAGACCTATGCCAAATCCATCTGATTTTGAAATACTATGTGTTGGCTGCAGAGCAAAAAAGGAACGGCTTAATTCCTCCCACTGCAGCAGCTGTGAAATCGTGATCAGCAGGACTGCTGAGGATGGCGAGCAGCTTTGTGAGCTGGTGGCGGTGGTGTCTCTACCTCAAAGGAGAATTTAACTTCATGATAATTTTGACTCCAGCCCAGCGTTACCCTCTCTAAGAGGGCAAATGTGGTGCCTTCCTTGCGTGAATTCCAGTAACTGGCACATAGGATGAGGTTTCACGAGTGGGTTACGCTGATCTCGGACTGTGCTGCTGCTGAAAGGGAAGGTCCCATGTTTCTCTTTGCCTTCATCTTTCCATTGCCTCTCATTCATCAGCGTTAGCAATCAAATGACTGTTTGTGTGACTGGTGAAAACCAGTGTTTTCTTTCTTTTGGGGATGGCTGATTTTTAGCTGGATCAGCTGGTTGATACAGCTTTCAGTGCTGGTGTAGAGCAGGAGGAGATGGGTTCTGGAAGGAAGGCTCTGGGAACGCGTGTGTGTCCTCAAACTATAGTATGAGCAGCCTTCAGGAATATATTAGAACCTTTTCTGGCAATGATGGTTTTTTGAAAAATGGGCTTCCAGTTTCAATCTCAGTGCTGCTATATCTAGACTCTGATCTTCCTTTTGGAAGGAGGGCGGAAACACTTGCAGTGAAACACATTGGGTGGCATTGCAGTGGGTGCTGTATGCGCCATCCTTACATTCCGTCAGAAGCCCCACTGGGGCAGAGTGTGGCTGTCCAGTTCAATGAGGGGCTTGCATGGAGTGCTTATATGTTCAGACCAGTACTGGACTCAGTTCTAGGCTTCAGTAGGAAATACTCACTTTAGCTGGTGCGTTGGATGCAATTGTTCCTGGTTAACTCAGGGACAGCTGCTCTCTCTGTACCGAAGAGCCCAGAGAAGATACTGTCTAAAAATCCTATGGGTAGGTTGGAGGCAGGCCCATTCAGTGAGGCATCCCCACTGATACCGCTTTGAAATTCACTTTGTTATTTACCTCCCCTCCTACCTGCCAGAATTGAGATTTGTTGGTCCTTGCATAACTCGGCAAGGCTTGTTTTTGCAGGCTTTTTCTGGATAAGAGAAGGAACGATAGGAGAGCGCCGTGGAAAAGTCCTGGCTGGGGGGTGCGAGGCGAGACGGGGAAAGAGGACAAATTCCTGCCCCAGTGTTCTGTCCAGCCTGTGAAGTTTGTCCAGCCAGCCGTAGCCTGGGACCTGCTCTGGATTTGAATTAAACCAATTTAAATAAATAATCATTAAAGAACAACAATCACCTGAGCCCTGATTCCCGACCAATGCAGAAATGAGTTTGTTATCTACACAGAACTATCTGGTTGGGTTGTTTGTGTCAGCTGAATATAATACCTGGCGAGTTCACACCCAGCTATTTACATCTCTATGTTAAGATCCAGGAGCATGTAAACTACACAGAAATCATGCTTAAATTAACTGTGCTTAGCTTCCTCAAAAGAGAAAACAGGGAGAAAAAAATACAGAGAGAAGAAAAGCAGAATTTTCTCGTATAATTCTATCTCTAAATACCCCTATAGACCAAGTACCCACTGAATTATTTCTGATTTCTCGTTAGAATAATCACATGTGCACAAATACACTAAGAATAAAGTTTCAGCGCGTTTTGTATTGTTAGACTTTCCATATCCCGGATTCCCCATCGTGTTCAGTCCTGTGTAGATAGTTATAGTAATGATCTTTTATTAACTTGGCTGGAATAAGTGCCATGACTCTCAATAATGACATTAGTGTTTAGGTATTTGTATGTCTAAGCACTTACATAAGTAATCATATCACAATGTCAACTTATTGTACTTATTATTTTGCAAATGTTACAACCGCCACCTCCTGTTAAACACAAAAAGAAAAAGAAAAAAAAAAAAAAGAAAAAGAAGAAAAACGTCAGAGTGCCTGAAGGAATCCTGCCGGTTTTAATTTATTGTTTTGTCTTAAACTCTCTGTGCTGTAAGCCAAAATAAACTAATTGCATCTACACTTTGAGGTAAAACTCTCATGTTAAACTCATCTCTGCCTCTAAGAAAATCAAAACATCTATAAGCATAGCTGTGTTTGAAGGGATCGCACTAACACATACAGCAGGCAAAGAGAAAGGGATCCATTCTTCTGAAGGAAAAGGATTATGTACTTTCAGCCTTTCCAGCAATGGTAGCAACCTGAAGTTCAACAGACTCCTTATCTGTAAGATAACCAGTCATGCCATTAAACAGGGAGAGAGATAAGCAGAGGATAGGTGACTGGCAACAAAGTGGTTTCATGAACTGGCCTTTTACCTAGGAAGACCTGAACTCAACAGCGAAGTCGCAGAAGAGTTGGTTTGGCCAATTTAATTTACTGCCTGCCTCCAGTGAACCTGGGAGGCAGCTTGGGAGAGCCCATGTATTTCAGCAGGCTTTGAGTGAAGTCTTTAGAGAATAAAGCATGCTTTCTGTATTTGCTATGTCCGAGATCACTGGTTTTTTACAGCAAACAAGTAACCTATTTTTTATTTTCTATCTACCTATCACAGACAAAACCTGGGGGAAAAAAAAAACTCGGAATAATCCCATTCCAGAAATTAATCCGTTAATGCTGATGTGGATTATATGAAGGTGCTTTACACTTTACCTGTCCATGTAATGACCAGGAGAAGAAAAGGACACCAGTTTCACATTTTCTGTGAGGCAACAGGAGCATTTCCGTTCATTTTAGTAGGATGGGGTCATACCTTGTGTTTGTGTTTCCATGAACTATGTTTTAAAGTATGGCTCCACTAAAAGATAACAGCTTTATTGCTGTTTTTAACAGGGCACTATTTCAATTGAAGCAAGCAAAAGTACGTGGTGTTTCATTGGTCAAACACAGGTACTGCTGTTGCTTTGTTGTACAGCGGTATTAGCACATCTAATAGGTATACTTGCAGCATTTTTATAGGATTATAGCAACAGAGAAGATTATTCATTAATTCCATTTTTTCTGGCATTTGACAACTTTGTTAAACTACTTTTCAAAACGAAGGGCGCTTAACACACACTTTAAAAAACAGAAGTTTTTCGGGTGAAAAGCAGAGGTAGTGTATCTTGTGGCTAAGATGTGCTTCTTGTTTTTCTGTGTGTTGCAAAAAAAGATATGGCACTCCTGACAATTCAGCAAAAGACCACGGCTAGGTGATCCACAAGTTTTCATTTTAGCATCATCTCCAGCTGCTTTCTGTTACACAAAGCTATATACACAAGAGCAAGTCCCTGTGAGGTAAGCTAGACCATAAATTCATAGTACGTCATCTACTGCATTGTAACTGCCTATCATCCCACATTTTTAACTTACCACGCATGTGAGGTGGTTTGTACTTTTTTCCTCCGAAGGGTAATTTCTAGTTATTTTCCTTCCTTTATCCTGTGTTTACCATAGGCATGCACATAGGGCGCTCATTGTTGAGGAGCTACGTGGGCATGTTCACACACTAGCTTACTTCATGGACGCTTGTTCAGGTAACTCCTAGCCTAGCAGGACTGGGCTCCATTTGCAAAACGGAGTTAAGGCCCAGATAAATCCAAGAAAATTGAACTTTATATAGCCTTTGTTATAACCATTGTTTAACCATCCTACTTGGAAAACAGTTGAAGCATTAAAAAACTGGAGGGGGTGAACAAGAAACAATACAACAATCTGTTTCTATCATAAAGCATAAATGTGCTTTGGGCCGATTCCATTCAGAGTATACAGATATTTTCAAGGAATTTAGGGCATAAAATCCCATTGAATCTCCTTGAGGGAATTAAAATCAATGGAAATTAGGCACCCTCATACTTTAAAAGATCTGTGCTTAATTCTTTTCAGGTCTTTTAGTCTGAATTATTTACTTTCTGGGCAAATGAGTATTTTTGGCATGACCTTCTTCATACTCTATAAACAACATCTGATAAAATGTAAGAAAAAGACGACGAGAAAACTAAAAACCAAAAGAACTCCTTCTGGAAATTTTGGTTTTATTTTTCTCACTGAACTGAAAAGGTGTCTCCAAGAACACTGCAAAACTCCTTGCTCATTTAAGAGATCTCTTGCTTAATGTATGTTCTGCTCTCTTATTCTTTCTATAGAATCAGTAATAAAAGTCAGATTTTCAATATGAAACTAATGAAAAATGCCTTTATCTTTTATTTCACTGATAATAAGCATCCTCACATGGGAGAATATTATGGAAGAAAATATAATGTGTATAAAAGGCTACAGATGTCCTTGCATTCTACAGGCAAAGATGCCCTCAATAAATTTTACATACTATTGACATTTTTTTGCCTATGCTGTTGAACAATGATGACCCTTCCTTTTTTCATGCTGTGTAGCATAAGGCAATTCAAATAACTTACACTGAAATTTTAATACAAATGATAATATGATGATTTATAAAATTAAATATTATAATTATAGATCTAGGGAATGCAGTTGGAAGAGAAACTCAGGTAGAAATGATGCAGAAAACGTGTTTTCAGCAGAGATTTGAAACAAAATAGAAATGTGATAAAGTGGAAAAAAGATTAGCAACGCTGTGTCAGGAACAGGAATTCTCACAGACAGTAATAAAATTGTGCTAAGAAGGAAGAGGAGGCCAGTGCCAACTAAACCAGAAAGAAAAAAAAGATAGCATCTTCAGCATGTCGATGGAAAACATGCTCATATATGAGCATTTCGGCAATGGGGCAGGGGGGCAGCAGCGGTGCGGGTCACAGGCGTGGGTGGGAGAGGAACAGCGAAGACACGGGCTGTGAACCGGCAGGACGTCTGGGCTCTGAAGAGCAGAAAGGATCGCATGAAGAACTAAGTTAAAGTTGATTCTTCCCATGTCATAGACCCAAACAAAGCCAGGCAGAAGAAAACTCCTGTTCTAGGGCTTTGTCACTCTTGCCAAATTAGTCTCACCTGTTCTTAACATCCCCCAGTGTTCCCACAGCCTCCCCAGGCAAGGGGAGGCTCTGCATATCTATCCTCACTATTTGCAGCTTGGTTTTTCCAGCATTTAACTTGAATTCACATCTTAAGCTTATCACCTCTTGTCTGTCCCCACAAACACAATTTAATACCCTCATCGTCATCCCTGTTTATACCCTTAAAGACCAGTTTGTCTCCTAAGTCTTCTCCTCTCCAGATTAAGTAACAACACCGCTTTCAATCTTTTCTTGTAAATCACATTTTTCAGACCTCTGATCGGTCTTGCTGCATTCTGTCCAATGACTCCACATCTTTCTTGAAGTCCAGTACCGGACAAAATACTCCATCAGAAGCCTTTACGATGCTGAAGAAGTAAAAGATCTCAGTGTTTCATAGTTATTATTATTATTATTAGTCTGTTTGCTTATTATGAGATGATTATACACACCTGTCAAGCGCTCACAGAGACAAGTTATTCAAAATAATAGATTACTTTTTAAAAAGAGAGAAAATCTAACTTTGGCTGTGAAAAAAAAATTGTCTTGCAATTATTAGTATTGAAACTATACACTTTTAAGTGAGGAAAAGAAAAAATCTATCCAATGTTTATCACAATAAGATTTAACTATTCAACTGACTTCAGAAAATGAGAATAGTTTCCGTTCAATGTCCATGCCAAGGGAAGCCATTATATATCCTACTGTGGACAGTGAGAAGTCTGTTTTGAGGATGATGCAAGGCCGAGCAGAATCCCAAAAGCTGTGGTAAGGATGGGGGCCAAGCAACCATGAACTCTCCGGTCCTTGGCTTTTGACTACCTGTGACTGTACTCACAGAGCACCCACAAAGCGGAGGGGACTCCTTTCCAGCAGAATGCTCATGCAGAGGCAGAAGTGCCTTTTCCACCCTCGGGCAGAAAAGCTCATCCTGAAGCACTTAAAATAAGTGGATGCAAAAAGTGGAATTGTCAGCTGTCTGAATCAAGAACACTAAATATCATCCATTTTATGCTATCGGGGTCTAGTTGATCTAGGTTAAGCTAGACTCTTCTCAGACCACGCTCCCACGGGCAGTTGAAGAGCATCTTGCAGTTTAGTCTCATCTAAAACTGCTCCTCAATGGAAACCAAAGCATGGTGAGTGAGCACAGTGAAGCGATTTGCTTGGAAAGCTGTGGCACTATTGATCTGAGCTAAAATGCAGGTGCAGGTACCTGTAGGTCTGGGGTGTAGGTGTAGGCACCCTCTGTGTTTCACTCGCCTGATCACTAGAACTGATTCATGACCATTAGCTTTGCACTTTCCTGAGTGACTTGGTATTAAAGAACAGACATACTGATTCCTTCTAACCAAACAGAACCCAGAAACTGGCCATTACAAACAGATAAACAAGACACTGTCTCTAAAGAAGTAAAGGCCATGAATTTATATCCAGAAAGAGACACAAATTCTTTCCATTACGGGCCTCCATTCCCTGTTTGTTTGTAGTCAATTAAAAAGTCATTATAATCAGAAGGCAAACAGCAAAGAACTTACGCTTAGCTTTTCTTCAGAGGGGAATGGCCCAAACATTTAACTTTGATCTTCTTGTTAGCCTCCTTGTGTGCACTTACCAATCCTGAAGTGCCTGCCAAAGGTTTCCAAACCACAATCTTATCCACTGAAATCGAAGACCTTGTCTTCGAAATTGCATGGATTTTTTGGGACCTGTCTAGCACCCATGACTAGCAAAACAACCTTGTGTGGTTTATGGTTATGAATCATCCTTAAGCAAAACTAGACTAGTCATTAAAATGTATTTATTCCAGGAAAAAATCCTCTATGCCTGCTGGACAGCCCTAAGAAGTGAAACAAGATGATTGTTGTCAGTGTAAAATTTCAATTGAATTTAAATGTAAAAATCTTCAGAGATCTCCCTTCCTCTGAAAAGATCTCCTAGTTAAAAAGCTTCATGATCTACTCCAGGAACATCCGATCTAATTTACCTTTCCAGAGTGAGGCTCCCTTTGCAGAACAGTCTCCCACCCACTAGATTAGAGGGCACTCAGTCCTCACTCTTTGACTGTCCACTGGGCAACAGAAAAGGTGAAGGAATGGGTCAGAAGGTAGGCGAGCGAGAGGCCTAGGATGTGGGGACGTCAGTTAAGGATTCCTGATCTTTGTCCAGGGACTGGCGACACTTTAAGAGCTTGTGGATGTAAGGAAGCCTCTAGTGGAAGACACCAAAAAGCAA
Source organism: Fulmarus glacialis (assembly GCF_000690835.1). Classification (NCBI taxonomy): domain Eukaryota; kingdom Metazoa; phylum Chordata; class Aves; order Procellariiformes; family Procellariidae; genus Fulmarus; species Fulmarus glacialis. The sequence goes on along the minus strand of NW_009194451.1, from coordinate 3,369 downwards.
GGCTTACCTTTCCTACCCGTGAACTATAAAACCACACTATACAGTCCGTACAAGGCAGCGACACCACAATGTTAAGGTCCACTTCTTCAGAAAAAGGAACCATGGGCACCACTCAGCTCCTTTGAAGAAAAGCTATAGGCAATTGCTCAAACAGGAAAACTTGGACCCTGGACAGCCAGCAGTCTCCATCCATATCAGCTCTGATTTCATCACGCGAGGGAGGGGAAGCTTACACATCTGCATTACTTGATGAGCTTTAGGTAGCAGCTCCTTGTGCTCGAAAGGCATTTAGCTGCCCTTTCTGGAACATGCAAGCCTGCCCAGGACCTCTGCAGCGAGACTGATTCTCGCCTTCACATCCCCAGAAGGGGACTAGTCATCTAGCAGTCAGGGACTAGCATGTAACCATCCAACTCTTCTTTTTTTCTCCTAAGACTTCCTTGTCTGCTGTTCTGATCGCTCTTCCCAGGCTGCATAACCACTGCAAGGCTAACAGGATTTAAAAGCAGCAAAAAATTGAGTCATTAAAGTACATGAAAATAGCTTGGATTACAAATGGAGCGCATGCAGATTAGCTAAGTTTTATCTATTCTCTTAGCAAATCAGAACAGGCTGTGGTTTACATTTTTCTTTATGGCTAAAAGCAGTAAGGACTCCGCCACCACCCTCTGCTCAGAACTGCCACTGACGGTTGTGTGAGATCCAGGTCTGGTGTTCCTGCAAGAGCAACCCTGCCGTCCTAGAGAACTAGAGACAAAGATCGGGGCTTGCTTTGAAAATAATAGCACATTAAATCACAAAAAACCCAGAACATACTCTACCCTTACCGAAAGCATAACATTTAATTTTCAAAAAGTACAGGACTACTCTACGCTTCCCAAACTAGTAAAAACTTTGTTAATTCTCTTTTAACTTAAAATAGCAAACCCAATAAACCAATGTTTTTATTATAAAAAGTTTACTCTCCAGCTGAGCATTTGAGTGCCAAGTTCCATCCAGAATCACACTTTCACAGCCAAATTAGAAACTATAAACTTAGAAACCAGTGTTTTATGATAGAATCCTTTGCCAGGCACTTCACTAGAGCTTGGGCTACCAGCTGCTCTAATAATAAGTGAATGTTATTGAAAAATAATAATACCGAGCATTTGGAAGCACTCTGTAAAAGCAAATGAATGAATTTAGCGTATTATGCACAGTAGAGAGTTCACGGGGTAAAACTCCCTCTCTCCCTACAGGTGTACTCGACTTTGCAAGAGGGAAAAGACTCAGGAGCGCTCGCAAATCTGCCAAACTCCATACAAGCAGAAAAGTTAACCTGCAAGTGTGTTTCAGATACCAGCGTGCCCGGCAACTTTGGAGAGCAGAAAGCGACGTGGAATCGGTGGCTGATACCCTCACACAAAGAAAAATGTCAGCTCCCGAAGTTAGTGCGTGGAAACGCTTCAGTGCACAAAGCAAGCCGTGAAAACGCGACGTGGCTCTGCAAACACGGGGGAGCGGTGGGTCTGCTGAGCCCGTGAGTCAGCTTTCCAGGCGGGAGGCATGGCGAGGCGGAGATCGGTATCGGGCTAACCACTATTCTTCGCCTACTTTTTATCTCTTTGACTCGCCACCTGATTATTAGGCTCAAATAAAATTAGGAGGGAAGGAGCTTGCTTCCTCGAAACTCACTTTAAACTCGGCTTTAAAAATACTAAAGCTGCGTGCACCGGAGATGAGGTGGGGTTTGGCCAGAATACGAGGAACCGGACAGTATTTGGAGTGGGTCGTAGTTGCTTACAGTAGATGTAAGCAACCTGGCAGAATTAACACACTGGTATCGAGAAGATAGTCTAAACCCCTCTTTAATATTTTTAAAAGCACTTTGATCTCGCATGGTGGAATACAGCACTGCATTCTGGAAATTCTTGTTTAGCCTCCGTATGATAGTGCATCTGCTCGGTTCCCCCCGATAGCAGAGGGAAAGATTGAGCCCTTGAATTTGCATGCGTCAGGAATTGACAGGTCAAAGGCAAGTAAATCACATTACACCCGATTGTATTGTTATTGTATCGATAACAACACATTATCAGAACAATTAACACACTCGCACAACTACGCGGGGATCACAATAGCGGTTTAACAAAAATCCAGATAAGTAACTAAACTCCGATAAAGCCTTCACTTTTTGTGTTTGGGATCTGAAGGCTCTCCGAGAGTATCTCTCTGTGTGTGCGCTGGGCAGGCAGCCGCTCCGCGCTGCACCGCGGC
>NW_009194451.1:0-1074 GCF_000690835.1 Fulmarus glacialis | reverse complement strand
CTCAAACCGGGGGGAGACCTGGGACCCTCCGGTCGCTCCTAACCCCGGTCCAGCCTTGCTCCAAGCGGAACTGATAAGAGTTTCCATCACTTTGTGCAAACCTCTTGAAAGCAGATTACTAGGGAAAGGCAGACCTCCTTTCACTACAAGCATCGCTGCAATAACCATGTGTGCGTGTTTTAGTAGCCAGGGGTTACCGCAAGCGTGAGGTGAGGGGACAAAAAGCACTCTGGAAACGAGACCTTCGAATATAGTATTTCATTTGCAACTAGAAAAATATACTTGAGCCAGTATTGAGCCGGTTATAGATTTCAGCCTGTGAAAGATTCGTGTACATTAATTTATGGCCAATAAATTCTATTACCGTTTTCACTATTTGGAGGGCTGAACGTAATCAGAAACACGCGCAGATGAAGTCATGGGGTTGCAAATGGCGACATTTTTGGAAGACAGCAATCCATGAGTTGAGGCATCTCCTCTGCTGGAAGTTATGCAAGTGCTTCTTTTTAAGATCAGTTCACCTGTACGCGACTCTGTGGGGACCTGCGCGGTGGTGGTTCTGCTGTCCTCGGAGATCTGCAGGGCAAATGGTGACCGCTCACCCTAGAAACCTCCCCGGAGCCTGTGCCGACACCCGTGGCCGTGGCTTAGAGCCCTTCCCCACGCAGTTTCTGTGGAACAGGTGCCCGGTCTGCCTGCACCTTGCTTTGCCATTTGCGTGCGTGCAGATCCAGAGCTGCAGCCCGGCGGGTTCGAGCAGCAGCAGCAGCCTTGGCGCGGCGGTACCCACGGACTGGCCCACGGGCAGAAAGTTCGTGGTTGGGGGAGTTCATCTGTGCAGGGACTGCCAGCCGGGGGCTTACCCATATGCCTGCCTTGAGCACATCCCCAGAGTGCTTCACGCGGCTCTGTCGCGACACCGGACCGTCGCGGTCCCCTCCACCGCGAGGGGTGCAGGGCACAAGTAAGGGGAGTGGGGACGGGATGGAAGGAGCGTGGCTGGCGTGAAGAGCGGAGAAAGAGCCTCGCTGGAGCCGAGCCCACTCGGGGGCTGAGCCCTCGCTCCCCGCACTG
>NW_009194450.1:25518-33447 GCF_000690835.1 Fulmarus glacialis | reverse complement strand
CAACCCAAACTCTTCTATGATTCTATGACCTCCACAGCAGGTTGATGAGTCTTTGCTAAAAGGATCTCCTCAGGTCTTCTTCCTAGGTCCTTTAAAGGTCCCTTCCAACCCAAACTCTTCTATGACCTCCACAGCAGGTTGATGGGTCTTTGCTAAAAGGATCTCCTCAGGTCTTCTTCCTAGGTTAACCCAAATCCATAGCCAAGTGAAGCACTGACTCCTGCACGCATACTTGTTTAGACCTTGGTGAAACTGCGGGAAGGCAGATGTACCAACAGCAGCCCTGTGCAAGTACATTACGCTAAGTACATTTTTTTTTAATGTGCTGGTTTTTTGGCAACATGACAGCAAAGTTAATCAGACCTTTCATTTCTCTAACCAGCTTTAAAGGATTTGTAATATTATACTCACTTATTGGAGAGCAGAAAGAAATTGTTTGTCTGATTATGAATCTGTTATTTATTGTGCATTAAGAGCACGATCACCTAATGCAGTCAACAGCAGGATATTTTATCCCAGTTTTAGGGAGGTGGGGGTGGAAATCCACTAGCCCATCCTACCAAGTGACATAAACCTACTCTGATCTCAGAAGCCACCTCCCGAATACTAAAGAGCTGGGACATAATGGCTTTTAAAGAATATAGTTTCCAATTAGGTCATTGGTTTCAAACACAGGGTGTACTAAATTAGTAACATTTGGTGGTAAATTTCTTTGAAGTTCTCATTAATCTTGGTCTTGGATTTGAACTTTTCTTGGCCATGTTCCTTATAGAATTTGGATCCCAGTTATGTCAAAACAACTGATTAGCCCCACAGTTTGAAGGCAGAGGGGATTAGGTAGGGCGGGTGTTAGATTTCATGAAAGGCCTATTTACCTAGTCGTTTAGCATGACCAAATGGGAGGGCAGCCAACAGGGGCGACGTGTTGGAAAAATTCCAGCGTTCCTGGCTCATTAGAGATCTCCACAGCAAATGGTAGCATTGCATTTGTGATAACAGCCACTGTTCCGATTCAGCTGCCTACTGGGTCCAGACAAGGGCTGAGGACTTTCCTTGACCTGTGGTGGCTCTTCTGCATAATCAGACTGCCCACCTCTTCAGCACTTGTGAAATCAGTGGAAAGGAAGAAGTACTTTCAAAGAACATCTTCAGGTGCTGTCCCTTCTTCTTCATGAATGACCTAAAGCAAACTTCCCCAAAAAATCAATCGAACTCTTTCCATCTATTCTAACACATTCAAAACCAGGCTTCTGAATAGCTCACAATCACCAAACCCAAGAACTGTTAAGAAACTCAATGGGATGCTCTCATATAGCCTCTTTCTAAAGAAGCAATAAGTTTAATTCATGAATTAATGAACTGTAGCCCAGAGGAGAAAACACACAGTGAGTCATGGCAGCAATGAAGCTTGGGAAGTTCTCAATAGGACATGCTGCAGTGAATCAAACCTGCAGCACACTCATGTCCACGGTGCACATCTCCTTCCTGAGGCTCCCATTAGTCAAAGAACAAAGAAATACACCAGGAGGCCTTTCCTGGAGATCACAGCCCAGCATCCGAGGCCTGACAAGCAGAAGACAGAAGTTTCATGAAGAAAAGTGCTCTGTCTTACCGAAGCATGAAAGGACCGAGAGCAGATTGAGAGACAGGCTACTGCCAGTCCCTAGAGGACATCTGATCTCAAGCCAAGACAGAGTGCCAGCCCCGGAGGGTACAAGAACAACGTTATTTACAGGTCAGGTGGATGCACGCAGGCTTGGCACAGCTTCAAGCCCCTTGTCATCTCTTGCAGTCACCGCTTACTTCCATGCTACCAGAATAGGCAGGAGAACAGCATTGCCGGGTGGTAAAGCTGCACGAGACATGAGCCAGCCTTCACACGGCTCGGCTGCTCTCAGCAACGCCCTGTGAGCAATGCTGCTCCTGTTTGTGCTGCAAAAGTGTCCTGGTAGGGGAAACGACTACATTGTTTTGCAGTTGAAATGCATTAGGAAACTGCAACTGGTGCAGCAGTGGCAATGCTTGGTAAGGAGCTCGGAAGACACCAGTAGAGTGCTCAGCCACAATAACATGGTATAAAAATAAGTTAAACTCATCTTTTCCTTGAAAGGAAAAAAAAATAATCTTGGGATTGTGCTTTCATTTGAGGAATTGATTGGTTCAGCTCTTATTTTATACAAAATTCTTGCTTCCATCTCTAGACAATCTATCTAAACAATGCCTCAGTGATCAGAAAGTCCTCTCTTAGACCAAAGTGCAGTGAATGTCTGGTACAGACCTTGTTCTCACTAGCCCTAATGAACACATTCAACTTTCAGCGTGGATTCAGCCTCATTGACTTTAGCAGGAACTCTTTTAACATAAATAAGGTTTGTACATATGCAGAGGTGTTTGTAGGATCATGGCCACACAATTAATATAGGACTAACTTTAATAAGCCTAATTAGGGTCATTCCCCAATGGTGTGAAAAGTAGCACTGATACTTATTGGCTGGGGAGGGAGAAATCACAAGTCTGATCGACCACGTGTTACTTTCCCACAAGTTGGTGACCTCAGGGTAGGACTTCAGAAATCTCTCCCATAAAACTGCAGCTACAGAAAATCGAGTTGGCTGCATTTAGATGGAGCCATGGAAAATACTTTTCTTTTTTTTTTTTTTTCAGCAGTACATTTTGGCTCAGAACCCTTTCTTCCACAGTTAGGAGCTCAGTAATGTCCCTCACATAATGATGTCAAAGCATGGAAAAAATAACCAAGAGGAGGAGAAAGAGTATGTAAGAGCCCTTTTGGAAGGACTATATTCTAAAGAAGGGGAGCTTTTTATGGTGTTTAATAAAAGTTACACGGGCAAAAAGAGAAGTCTGTGGTGCTTGTTGTCTTCAGAAAGGCAGGGACGTGAATGTAACCTGCAGCTGAAGCACAGGCGGCACAAAACCAGTTCATTTACCCGCTGGCTTTGTGGCCTTGTTTTGCTACTGTTTATGAAGTTCTTCTCAACGGAGCGGAGTCGTTTCCTTCAGTTGTCCTCATCTCTCTAGCTCATAGGACCTGTCCCCAAAACCAACCAACCCAACTCCCCAAGAGGCTGTGGGCTTTCCAGCACTGCCTACCTTGACCCCAGCACCTGGGTCCTTCCCATGCAGCCAGATCTTCAGCAAGTCCAAAGATCTTGAGCCGTCTAACAGTAATTTGAAAGCTGGATGGTATCTCTGTGCCTCAGAGGAAGGGAAAGAAGGAGAAGTGTGCTTTCCTGCGGTGGACCATGACCCTCCCCGACCCATGGACACTGCCAGTGCTTCCAGCAAGAGCACGGCTGGAGTGAGCAGGCAGCAAATGTGTGCTCTGCAAGAGAGGGAAGGTTGGAGTTTTCCAGGGTAAAGCATTTCCTCTGGTTCGTGTCCAATTAAAAAAAAAAATCATTCAGTGGCCTACAACAGCTTCTCATCTGGCATATCGTGAAACCACTATTTCAGCACAATTTACAGCCTTTTGGGGAAAGGAGAACTTGGTTATTTAGTAACTTCCCTGCTCGCCCTGAGGAAGGTCAGATCCTTTTGTTCCCTGCCAGAACAGTGAAAGCCGTAAACTACAGGAGGGAGAGCGTGTTGGGAGCTTGTACATACAGCGCGGTGCACCTGGATAACCCTGCAAACAGCCGTACAATGCAGGGAGGTCACATATGGAGAAGGAGAATATTATGGGATTGATGCATCAGAGCATGGTACAGAGCAGCAGTGCTGGAGGGCAGCTTATGAGCCGAGTACTACAACACAAAAGTACATGGATTAGATGCATTTTACTGAGATTTGGATGAAAACTGCCGCTTAAAACCAAGCACTCGGTGCACGCCAGGAGGGGCTGATCCCCATTCATTTCCCCTTATTAGTTTTTTGTCCTTTTAGGAGACGGAAAATAACAAAGCAAGCTTCAGATTTTCTTCCCCACAGCTGCTGGCACCTCTAAACCATGGTGTGGTACCCAGCTTTGCTCCCAGGCTGTGTTGTCAGCAGCTCCCTCAGCTTGCAGTGTATTGCAATGCTTGTATGGGCTTATAGTATAGCCTTATAGTATGGGCTTATAGCCAAGGCTAGGGCAGGAATGAGACTAACTCGCCAAGGAACTTCCCTCCCAAGAGAATATTTGTTAATACATTTTAAAATAAAATAAGGATTTTTAAGGGGAAAAAAGTTAGCAGCATTTTTTCTATGCTGCCTTGTGTCCAAAGTTTCATGGATATTTAATTGTTGTTATTTTCAGACACCTCAGTCAGGCTTACATGACACAGACACTACAGCCTCCATCTAGCTGGGGAAGCCAGCTGAACACGCAGATAATTGTTGCACTAAATTTTCCCACGAACCTCACCGAATTTCCAACCAGGGATTTGGGGAATAAAGGTTAAAAAATCCTCAGGACTCAGAAAATTCACAAGTGAGAGAAGGAAACACCTTCCATTGTTGCTACACATTTGTTAACATTTCATTTCACAAGAAATCAATACAGCCCAAACAGTTTCTGCCAAAACCACAAAGGAACAATGGTGGGGGGGCTGCAGCCTAGCCGGAGATTTTTTTAATCACCCCACCGATGTATAAAACAAACACTTTTCCTCTGCCTCCCTATTTATTCTGAAAAATGTTTGTCCAAGAAGAGCTGAAACTTATCTCCAGGAAGTTTGCAGAGGAAAGATAGTGGATGAACAGAGAATCAAGAAAAGCATTTTGACTAGTCCAGGCAAAGATGGCAAAGCAGTAGTTCCCAACATCTTTTTCATCTCAGCTTGCTTGCTCAGCCTGACAATCAACATCTTATTATGCAGTCCTAACATTTCTCTGCAATTTAAACAAGGCATCAGTAATGGTGTGTGATCTTCAAGGTCACTTTCTGGAGAGCTGTCTTTAGCCCAGTGGTCGCTAGCTATTTAGGAATAAAAATGACAATTTCACTAAAGTAAATTACATCCTGGAAGTATAATACACTTCAGCAAGTGCAATGGAAATGATCAGCTGGGGGATCCAGCTTGGAATACATTAGCTTTCACATGTATAAAGCAGGTTTCTGGGATCCTGAAACATTCCAGTGTAGCCCTTAAAGAAGCAGCGCCTCCCCCTCATTTATCCCCAGGTACATGGATTTATAATTATAGTCTGTTTAAAAAGGCAATCTCTTGCTATTGTATCTGGGTACATCAGCCTATTTAGAGTGTATTTCCTTGGAGGTTCTTTACTTTGCAAAAAAGAATTCATCTCTGCCACAGACAGGGAAATATTACATTCTGCACACAAAAAGCTCCTTTAACCTGTCATGCAATTTCCATTATTTCTTTTCCCATGCTCTAATCTGAAGAGAATCTTTTTCTTCCTCCATTCAGCAACTAGTTCCCATCTGCTTTAGCCAGTAATTGCCTGGGGCGTCACAGTAATACCTGCAAAGATTAACTGATGTCACCAAGGCCAGGCTGTGACATCACAGAATGAGCAGGTTCCTTTTGGGAACAGATGGATGTATTTATTCAGATTTAACCAATGCTGGCAAATGCCACGTGGTTTGTATTTGCCAAACCCTCAGGAAGGATTTCTCACCTCATAGTGGAATAAAAGACAAACCGAGGTTGAGGAAAAGGGAGAACATTTGGCAATGCATATTCAAGTCAACTTGAAGTGAATGCTTGGAGAAGACCGTGGTCTTACATATGGCGAAAAGAAGGCCTGATGGATGGGTGGTGATGTAGATCGATGAGTTCACTGGAGCATGGCACCACGGTGGTGACAAGACTGTGGATGGAACAGGAACGTATTTAAATTTACCTGCAGCGGGCCAGTAATTTCCAATGGGCAACTTCTGATGCCTTTCCCCATTTCATAATGACTCCATACAGAATGACTTGTAAAATTATCATGTTCTTAATTCCTATCAAAGTTCATATTCTACCAGTTCTGCTTTGCAGATAAATCTAACACATCCTAAGCCAGGACTGTGTCGCTGACTTGAATGGAGCTAGGGCAGAACCAGCCCCCGAGCGGGGTGTGCTCCTGGGTGCTGGGTGAGCGGCACCCAGGCTCCCGGGGCGGCTCACGCTGGCTGCAGAGAAACCCGTTCACAAGTGTCTGAGCGGCATTCAGATTCTTGGGGCTTGCATTTATTACATGCCAATTTGTTGTTTAAGATGAAAGGGGGAGGAAATCTTTCAAACAAGCTTGTAAATAGGATTTTTTTTTTTCCCTAGTAGAATGACAGCTTTTGTATGTTAAGTGTATTCCTTCTAGCGCATGCAAAGAAGCGGGATAATGCCACATGCATGCAGTTTGCTAGCTCCAGAAAGCAAGCCCCCCAAAACCAAGTCTAACATCAAGGACAGACCCCCGAACCTGAGCTAGTTGAAGAGTGGAACCACTCGTCCTCTACTCTAGTAGAAGAGTGGAACCACTCGTCCTCTTGGTGTCCATCAGAGGTGTGCACCTCCGTGGGAACACAGTGTCTAATTTCAAAGTGGCAAAAGGGTTTTAGCTGTGCTTTTTTGGAGATGGTTGTCAGGACCACAATGTCTACTGGACAGGATTGTCCTTCACACATTTGTTTCCGAAGTGAGGGCTGGAAGGACCTAACAGTCCTGCCGTAAGAGGTCCCTGGCTTTCAGCAGTAGGAAACCTCTGAGGTTTCCTAGACATTTCCAAAAAAAGTATCTTTCATTTTTCCAAAAAAAGATATCATCACAGTTGGAAACATCACAGCTGCTCTCTCCAAAAACACATGTTGGAACTTCAATGAGCCTCACAAGAACTTTACCAGTTACACCTAAAACCACCTCAGGAATGGCAAAAGTGGTATGGAGGGAAGAAGCTAGGCCTTAAAGATGATGTCCTGGTCTATCCTATCCCAGGGACAGCCATCACTGCCTGATTGCTGGCAGAGCTGTGCCATTGGGAGCTCCAGGAGTAGCTGCCCACACACCATAGGATGCCCCAGTGCTATTTTGGGGCTGAGCCACAGTCTTTCATATCACAATATCACATATCACGAGTGCCACATGCAGGGCCACGTCTCCCTCTGCTGACACCATTATACACACTGGCTCATGAGCCTGCCTGTGTCACTGAGCTGGTTTTTTTTCATGTAGGAATAGATATCTGCATTATGAGATGCTGAGAACTTGGTTTCAGCCTCCAAGGAGTGAGGGTTCGAAGGTGATCCACAGGCTGCCTGTGCTCAGATTGCAGGTTGCGTTGCTCTACCTCACGCAAGATCATCTCGCCAATAAAACCCTGTACTTCGCGTTTAATTGAGGAGGCAGCTCACAGAGCTGGCGTACATTACATACCATGATGCATTTACTGGAAAAATCTTGAATCTTTCATGAAACTCCAAGCACTGAAAAATAATTGCCAAGACCATGTGTTTGCAACTTGATATCCCTGCTTTGCTTCTCAGAGTAGCTACAAAATTCAAATGAAGTCGTCAAGTCTGCCAACATTTTTTGATCAGAGGCACTACATCAGAGCATACCCCTCTGGTAGGAAAAGCCAGAACAATGCCACCTTTAAATCAATTTTGAGATTAAGTCGCTTCATTTATCACAATCTGACCTCTCCTTGACACAACACCCGTAGAGAATGGTGGAGCCACTGCTTTGACACACCAGCATTGCTGGAGACCGAACAGATCGAGAAGAGGCATCCTTGTTCAGGCAGAGCTCAGGAGGAGCAGAGGAGAAATGCTCTGCCTTGTAAACAGCAGCAGGAGCCCAGGGCTCTGCCTGCAAAGAAGAGCTTGCTGGTGCTGCAGTGTCCTGGGGCTGCCTGCCGAATCCAGCCCTGGGCGCTCCCAGATTCATGCCTGACCCTTGCACCCATCTGCACCGCACCTTTGCTCTGCATCCCCAGCCTTGGCCTCCCTTCTAAAGCAACCCCAGACCTGCAGGGTTATTTGCT